>NW_028243882.1:0-138690 GCF_964263255.1 Lissotriton vulgaris | reverse complement strand
AAGTAAAATTACCTAGGAGTGTCCACTGATAGAACCTTTAATCACGTGGTACCCCTGGTAGATTAAAAAACCCAAAGGTTGGTGAGTTACTCTGAGGCTTAATGTGCCTGTGTAACTGTTATAAGGCGTTTCTGCAGGACCAAACCGATGTGATGATAATGTACGTTAAAAAATGGGGTTCCAGAATGAGAATAGTAACCCGTATAAGTGTGAGGTAGCTTGGGGGTAACCACTGGGCTATGTTCCCTACTGTGTGGTTCAAATCTCAACTTGTAGATGTGCCCAAGACTTAGAGATACCTAAAGGGGATAACAGATAAATAAAAGGGAGACAAAAAAGTTATTTGTATCAGACGTGCTAGGGCACGTGTGTTCAATACATTTTTGCATGTTATGCTGAATTGCATCTCAAAAACATGAATGCATCACTCTACGTTTGAACATGATGGTGCAGATTCGTAATGACTGCGTTGTATCTCATAACAGTCGTCAGGCCTCGCGTTGGAGATCCACCAGAGGCGTAATACCAGCAAGAATGGCCCCAGAGCTTTGCTGTTTAGCCTGATGCATCAAGCTTGTCCCCCAAAGGTGATCACCGAAGCTGTGGTCTATAGATGGGGAGATTTCTAACGAAAACCATAGGTGTCACAAAGGTTGCTGATTGTAAAGGTTGTGTGATTGTTGAAGGTAATGCCCTGTTTCAGCATGTTTGCCTCCTTCAGTACTGCCTTCTCGAATGTTATGATTTCACTAGGGACCATCGCTGTAGTCAGTGTGAACTTGGGGGGATGTCTGAGTCCTGAGTCCTGTTGTTCTGGTGTGAATAGTTGATGGAGTTCCTAGTTCATCCTAAAGTTATCCTCTTTTGGGCGTGGGAACAAAGCCAAGTCCTAGTTCAAGGGCTGATGTCTCGTCTTCACTCAGTTCTTTTTTCGAGAGGTTGACAATCAGGGTCTTGGGTGTGTCATACTCCTAATTTGTCTCTGTTGTTGTTGTCCGACGTCTTTCCATTGTACTTGCTTCTGACCTCTTATTTTTCCTCTGCCAGGAGGTGGTGGGTTCTGGAGAAAGGGTTGTGGATAGCCAGGTTGTGGGTAGCCTGGTTGTGGTCCTTGGAAAGCTGGGTACCACATTGGTCCTTGTGGTGGATATAGTGTGTGATGGAAACCATACATCAGAGTTGTACTGGGGGGGGGAGTTGACCGGGTTTGTTCTGGTTCCTTCCCCAACTTCTGTAACTTGAGTTACCGCAGGCTGATTGCCCTGAGTTGTTTGAAGTTGGCGATCCATAATCAGAAAGGACGTCCATGTCTGTAGCCTGGTAATCATCTCTTATGTGTATATATTATCCTCTCTCTGTAGAATTTCTTCACGTCCTTCTCTGGAGTTGGATATTTTCTACTGAAGGAGTTATTCATGATGCCCGGTCATTTCGGTGTTAATCTCTGCAGAGATGAAAACAATACATCCATTGGGTTGCTTGGCACAACGTCATTGGGGTTTTTGAATGTCGACTCCCCCGGGTGTGACCCGCAACCTTTGTGACAACTATGGTTTTCTTTAGAACTCTCCCCATCTATACACCACAGCTTCGGTGATCACCCTCGGGGGACAAGCGGGATGCCTCAGGCTAATCAGCCATGCTCTGGGCCATTCTTGCTGGTATTATGCCTTTGCGGGATCTCCGCTTGTTTCTAGCAGGCGAGGCCCGACGACTGTTAAGAGATACAACGCAGTCATTACGAATCTGAACCATCATGTTTGAATGTAGAGTGGTGCATTCATGTTTTTGAGACGTGTGGTTTTTGGTGAATGAGAACCCAAGAATGTCATACTTCCACGTCCTCCCGAAAAACCATAAAGGAGTCACCCCACCATCTGGACGACTGATAGTATCCGGGATCAACTCACTCCTGGAACCCCTGAGCCAATTCAGTGATCACTTCCTTTCGCCCCTTGGTCCAGGCAACCTCTGCATACCTGAAGGATACACAAGATGTACTCAACTTAATAGAAGTCATCAATGAAGAGAACACTGAACCCATCGACCTTCTTCTAACCCTGGATGTGGAAGCACTCTAGACAAATATCCCCCAGGATGCTACTGTTAGACCTGGCACCATTGGCGTGGGTCTCACTTCCATTTCTGCTGTTGCCACATATATTTTTGCTGGTGTTATATGCTTTGGGCACTGTGCCACCGCTATCCAGTGCCACAGTGCAAGTACTCTCTATTGTAAATTGATGTATTAATCAGTGGTTCCATGTTTGGCTATTTGGTTTACTTGTCAGACCCTAGTCTAGTGCACTGAGTGTGCCCAGGGTGTGTAATTCCAACTGCTGCTGCTGGGCCTGCAACACTGGTTTGCACCCACAGAAGAAGTCTTGTAAAATGTGTCTAAGGTCTGCCATTGCAGAGCCTGCGTGCAGTCCGGTACTGTCATGCTGACTGGGCAAGTGCACCCACTTGCCAGTCCCTAAACCTTCCCTTTTCTTCATATCAGTCACCCCTGTGGTAGGCCCAAGGACAGGGTGTATTGTAAGTATAAGGTAGGACAAGCCCTGATGTGTGTAGCATGTCCTAATGGTGAATTACAGCCATTTTCGTTTTTCACTATTGCAAGGCTACCTGTTCTCAATAGGTCAGAATGGGCTGCTAGATTATTACATGTTTATAATCCTAACTGTCTCAGAGAACATGGTAGAAATTCAAGTTTAGTATGCCTGAACTCAGACTGATAAAATACATCTTTTAGTGAAGTTGGCTTTAACATTCTGTGTTTGCAAATACCAGTTTTAGAAAGTAGGTATTTGCTTGTCAAACCTTTCAAGCCTATCTCTGCTATGTTGTGTACTCCTTTGTCTGGATTTGTGAGTGAAAGGGGTGGGGGATTCCAAGAGACAGGATGAATCAGCCAGTGGTGAATAGAGAGATCTGCCTCTAGATGGGAGGGAGGAGTTGCACCTGAACTTTGAATAGGGCTGTGCCTGCCTTCCACAATGGTGGCTCCACCTCCTGGTAAGCTGCTGGTGTCTCTGCCCTGCACAATGAAAGAAGAGAAGGAGTCCTGTAAACAAAGTGCTCCAGGAATGTACTTGACCATTCCCTCCATTCCACGGAAAAGGTAGTGGTCTCAGTTATGGACAGCCTACGCGAGGGCATTGACACCAACCTCCCTCAGGCCCTCATTCTTTTAGATCTATCCGCCGCTTTTGACACGGTGGACCATTCCATCTTACTTACCCGTGTCAAGGCGGCGGGCATAGAGGGTCTAGCCTTCGCTTGGCTTGAGTCCTTTTTAAGCGGCAGAGCTCAGGCTGTCCATATCACCGGTTTCACTGCGGCCTCTCACAAGGTGACGTGTGGGGTCCCCCAGGGTTCCTCACTTTCCCCCCTTTTGTTTAATTTATACATTTTCCCCCTCATTTTTATGTTACAGCAGCTCGAGGTCACGGTGTACAACTACGCCGATGACCTCCAGCTTATTTTCAACCTTTCCCATTCCCCTTCATCCTTCCAGAATGTCCAATCTGTCATGCTGTTCATTCAGGATTGGATGAACTGCAACCACCTCAAACTCAATCCGGACAAGACCGAACTAGTCTTGACCGGAGGTGGTTGCAGTCCCTGGTCCCCCTCCCACTGGCCCTCCCCACTCGGTGCTCCCCCACTCCCGGTCCCCAAAGTCAAAACCCTTGGTATCTTTCTCAATCCCTCTCTTTCTGTTCACTCACAGGTTAGTTCTGTTGTTTCCTCCTGTTTCTTCTCCCTCAGAACCATCAGGAAGATCTCTCGGTTCTTTTCTCTCCCCGCGCTAAAGATCATAGTGCTGGCGATGGTGTTGTCGCGCCTCGATTACGGCAACATCATTTACAATGGTGCGCCCGCCTACGCTATTCACCGGCTGCAACTGGTGCAGAACCAGGCGGCCCGACTTATTTATGGCCTGCCTAAATACCATCGGGCTACCCCTTTACTGCAGGCACTGCACTGGCTGCCGGTGAAAGAGCGGGCCCTGTTCAAGCTTGGGTGCCTCACCTTTCAGGCTAGAATGGGCACAGCACCAGAGTTCATCTGTTCGGCTATCAAGCCTTACACCCCAGGGAGAGTACTTCGCTCCTCCCATCTGGCCCTCTTAACTGTTCCCCGATTCAAAAAGAAAAAGGCTGGCGGCACCAAGTTTTCTGTTCTGGCCCCTGTGTTTTGGAATTCCCTGCCCGCGGCACTTCGCACAACACCCTCCTACACTGAATTCAGGAAAAACCTTAAAACCTTCCTTTTCTCTCGTGCTTTTGCTGCCTAACTCTCCTCGTTTGCCATCCCCTCGCAATCTGAAGCGCCATGAAACCGCATGGTATAAGTGCGCTATATAAATGTTTTTAAATTCAAATTCAAATTGACTTCCTAAATGCTGGCTTCACCTCCTGTGGGGCATCTGATGTGCCTGCCCCGCACTGTGAAAGGAAAGGAGAAGTCTGGTAAACAGAGTGCTTTAGAACTGGTTTGGACTGGGCAAATGCCCCTCTCCCCTCAGAGAACAAAGTATTTTGGGGTATACATATTGAGACCCTGATCCCATTAAATTAGATCACTTTTGGACTACAAGCAGAAACCTTTACTGAGGAGAGAAACCTGAAGAAACTGAGGAGAGACTATTCCCAAGCTGAAGTGCTGCTTGGGGGATTGGCCTGCAGTGGTTGCCTTACTGCCAAAGGAAGGAGAAAGGAACTTTGTGTACTTTGCTTTCAACTTGTGAAGGATCTCCAAGGGCTTGGAAAAGAGCTTGCCTCCCGCTGAAGTCTCAGGGACAACAGACTTCAACCCCCAGCTCCCCAGAGTTCTTTTGGAAGTGCCTGCTGCTGTTTTGGGTCTTCTGAGGAACTGCGTGTCGCAAGGAGCTGGAAGCGTGACTCATCGAAGAAGAAGCGTTTCACCGTCGCTGTGCCTGCCGTCGCAACTCCGAAGGAGGGTGTCGCGGCAGGAACTGTCGCACTGCACCGCATCGAGAGAAGCGTGCTGCAACGAAGGGGAAGCGTGTCGCCATCGCTGCTGCTGCCGTCGCAACTCCGAAGGAGGGTGTCACCGCTGAAGCTGTTGTATTGCACCGCATCAAGAGAAGAATCTCGCAACGAGGTCGGAGCATGTCGCCGTCGCTCTGCCTGTTATCGCAACTCCGAAGAAGGGGGTCGCCGCTGGAACTGTCACACTGCACCGCATCGAGGAAAATCACCTTGCATCCCAGAGAAGCGTGCTGCCATTGGAGCTGCTGCTGTCGCATCGTGGATGTCGACGCGGTAGTTGTCACATCGTGCGGAAGCTTCATGCATCGTGGGATAAGAGTGTCGCAAGTGGTGGTGCTGCTGTCACATCGCCGAACAAGTGTGTCGCCGCTGCAGTCCATGCATCGAACCGAGAACTCCTCGCATCCCCGGAGAAGCGTGCCGCATCTGGAAGATCTTCACATCTTTATTCTTTGCACCTGAACTTTGCCCCATTTCCCTTGCTGCAACATTGCTTGTCGTGGAAGCGCAACGCAACCTAAGGTACATTGATGCAAAGTGTTGCATCTTAAGAAGTGAACTAAACTAAATCTACCATCTTAAAGTAACAGTATTGTGTATTTTTGTCGTTTATGGTCTTGTGGTAAATCTATATAAAGTATACTTATTTTTGATATAAAACCTTGTGTGGTGTCCATCTGTAGTGTTGTCGCTTGGTTACTGGATGTGGTCACAAATGCTTAACACACTGCCTCTGAGATAAGTCTGTCTTCTCATGCCAAGCTACCAAGGGGGTGAGCAGGGGTTATTTTAGGAGTGTAATCCCCTTCTCCTGACTAGAGGCAAGGGTCCCTATTTGTCACAAGTACCCACCTATGCCAACTAGAGACCCCCAAATCTAACAGCTACCATTGAGGTCGTGGGACACCTACTTTAGGAATCAGACCTAAAATCCAACATCCCGGTGGAATTCATCAGTGCCCTGATGACCATTGAATTGAAGCATAATTTTATTATGTACAAAACATCAATCTTCCATCAGATTCAAGGTACCAGCATGGGGCGCACATTCACGCAGAGCCTGGCGGGCCTCTATATGGCATCTTTTGAGGTGAGGAATATATTTTCTGACGACAATCCTTACAAAGACAACCTCATTACATGGAAGACATACATAGATGACATACTGATACTATAGAGAGGATCCTGCACCACCTGCAATTTATTCCTAGAACGGACCGATGGTCTCAATCCACACCTTCGGTTCACCAGCACAATGACCGAATTAACAATCCCATTACTGGTCCTGAAGATCATCCTTGAAGAAGGTGAACTCAAGACTACACTTCACAGGAAAATCACCAATTGCAACAATTTGTTAAGCTACACGAGCCACCATGCCAAGGCGTTACGCAATAATATTCTGCATGGTCAATTCCTGCGGATACGACTGTACCACTACCCAGGACTTTGACACAGAGGCCAACCATCTTGAGAAAAATCTTAGGGACAGACACTACTCGAAAAGGGTAGTAGAAAAAGCACGGAATAATAACAGAAATGCCCTCCTCGAAACAAAAGAGAAGGAATCCATCAAGGTCATCATGTGTGTCCTTCTTTGGGGTGTCTGAGGGCTACTAAGAGGCAAGACATGGCCCTCCCCTTCGGGATTGGATCCTTGAAGCTGGGGATGTACCTCTGCCTCGTTCTCTTTCCTCTCCCTCTCACTATCTATTTCACTTTTAAACTTCCTTTGTGATAGTGGGTGACATTCCACACCCTGATCTCGGAACAGTGTCCCCTTTTGATTTAAAGTAACATTTTGGGGGCACGGACACTGGACCTATAGAGGCTCCAGGTCCCCCCTCTCTCCTTTGTTGACTTAGCACTTTGTATGTTCTCCACACAGGCTATATTACAGCCTGGGTGGAGAATTTGCCTAGCACCCCAGCCCCCGTCTGAGCACCAAACCATTGCAGGTTGTGATTGGCTCAGGGGAGCCTGGACTTCTGGGTGCTTCCTGTACCGAAGAAAGCCTGGAACAAAATTTCACAACTCTGTGACATGTAACTATGATATGGGCTACCATCATATATTTTTTTCAACCAGCAGTATGTTGCATTGTGGGGCTTGTAGTTTTTTTTTACACTTTTGCATGGGTTCAAAACTCCAGCATACAAATTGCTGTTGGCTAGAAAGTCAGAATTTACCACTTGTCAGCTATGTTTTTAAAGTTTACAGTCGTCTTTGTAGGGAGCCACCCGGGACCCCCATGCGGTGGCACGCTGCCCTGGATGTGCACCTTGTATACCATCTGGTCAAGCGTGGCCAGAGGTTATGTAGTAAAGGGGTCCTAGAGCGCACATGGTTTTCACCCATACCAAACGACCTGTGTTACTGTGTATGTTATTGGATAGTGGTGGGCCCTATTTCATCACAGGGTGTTCGAACAGTGTCGGGTCACCCTGACATACTGGCGATGAGGGTGCTCTCCTACGCACCTTCTTGCCCCCCGCACTTGCCCCGATCACTCTGCGGATGCGTGCTACACGATCAGTGAAGAAAGTCAACTGCACGGCCGACCCACCCCTGCCTACATGCTGCCACTTAGCCCTGCAGTCTGACACAGGTCCCAACACCCGTGAGTAAGTCAGGCCCACATTGCTCACTGTGTTCCTGGCGCTGCTGTCACAGGGCTCATCTGCCCTGTCAATGCTATCTAACTCTTGCAGCCGGTGTGCTGCCCTACTCGCCTCCACACACACAGCTCTGACTGCCTCTGGGCCTTGTCACGGCGTGAGGACAGACCTTTGCCTCCTGCAACGGGCCCCCGCGTGCACAGACTGCTCAGCCAACTACCTTCCTCCCTATGGGAGCGCACAAGAGAGTGCAGCTCCTGAAGAGCCGGACAAGCAGTTATGCTCCAGACCCCTGGTGCCACGCACCCCGGGTGCCACCTATTGGGGACTCAGGCCCAGAGGCACACCAGGCGGTCTGCAGTAGACAAAAAAAAGACAGCAACAAGGGCACAGGTCCAACACCAGAGCGGCTAACGACTACGTATCGGCTGTACAGGCACCCAAAGGTCAATATGATCTACAATTATACCCGGACTTTGAGCATTTCAAACTCTGACAAGCCTACCAACAGGAAGGCAAATCCATGCCTGCAAAAACTATCCAACACATGCATCGCAGATGACCAACCCAAAGAAAAAAGAGCCTAAATCATCCAGGGGTGAAACAACAAAACACTCAGAGGCCTCATCCTGGGACAACTAAACATCAGCCTGGATGACATTCTTATCATGGCACTATTCCATAACCTCTCAGCCGTGAGGGCTACCGAGATGGACATGGTCAGAACCCAACACCATGAAAAGACCCCAGTCAATTAATCAATTTGCAATTTTTCAAAGTATATAAAGTACAGAAGATAAAAGCAGCATGAACAATCTTTATAAAATCTGATACATAAATTAGGACAAAGTAAAACCATAAAAATATACCCAGATTAAGACATTAAAATACCATACAAAAGGCATCCTCACAATCATGAGCTTTGTAAATAAAAATCACATTTCATTGGTCCTCAAGACTCCCAATCTACACAATCTCTCCTGTATTTCGAAGCACACCAGAGAAATGATGCCACTGCATAGCATACAAATGGGTTACTACATTTTTAAATTAAATAAAGGGACTGACGGTATTGCCTAAAATTATATTTATGCAAAAGAGGAATGATATACATCTTCCTTTGTTTTTGATAAAAGCTACAAAAAATCTTATTTGGAGTTAAGACTGGGCTGACCTTCCATCACAGGAAAAGGCTGGCAAATCATCTATCGAATACATCTTGCTTGGAAAGCCCATCATCAAGGGCATAACATTTATTAAAAACCTCGCCAACATGAAGCGATGCTGAATGTTCGTCTCAAACACTAGATACAAGGGTTCAACTTGTGTGATAGGTGGGGTCACTTGATATAGCTTTACAGAGGTTTAAGTCAGATTATCTCCACTCTTTCACACGCAGCCTTCACTAAGCATATTTCCATAACTCTTGATTTGGAAATAGTCTGGAAACTAGTTGGATTTGCATATAGCTGAAGAAGCCACAGTGATATCATTGTCCTATTCACATACTGCAGCCAAGGAATCTCATTAGAATCAGTGTTAAACAGCCCCTGATAATGTGTTGAGTCAAATTAACTGTATCCCTCCTCCAAATCGAGTACCATAACAAGATGGGGGCAAGTCGAATAGCATCAGAGAGGTATGGGGTACCAGGTTTAATGTGACAATTATAATTAGAACAACTACAGGGGATGGCATTAACCTTTTGAAGAACACATCCTCTATTTGTTGTAAAGGATCTACTGCCACTGTCCCCCACATCCCTGCACCATACATTGATTAGGGAAGGGAAGGGAGAGCTTCAGGGGGTTTATTGATCTGGGTGAAACAATCCTTCGGATTACACTCTACAGAAATAACATCACACAACCCCGACCTCCTTATAATTAAGTTGAGCAAGACTGGTTGTAGGGATATGATTTTGATTAATGTATATGCCCGAGGCTTGCCAGGAGGTCGCTCCCCTCTTCTGTTGGAAGCATTGGATCCCATTTTAGACGATCTTGATAGTGATCTTGTAACCCTCCTGGCTGGAGACCTAAACTGTACCTTTGAGCCTTTGCTTGACTCAGGGGACAGTTGGGGCTACGCGGAGGATGCAGTATGGGGTATCCCTGAACTGATGCCCTGTAAATCAGTAATGGCAACGGAGGCAGCAGTGAATTGGACGGCTCTTTGCCTTAATAGGGGCTTTCGGGCTGTAAATGGCCGCGCCAAATCAGACCAGGAAGCAAACTTTACATTCGATAACGGGTTGCGAAAAAGCCGTATTGATTATATCCTATTAAAAGTAGGAGACTGGCCTCTTATGATGGACATGGCAGTTCTCCCCCGCCCAGAAAGCGACCATAACCCCTTGTCTTTAAAATTAAAGTTACCAGGTTTAGTGAGATCTGAGAACCCTGGTACTGCACAGACTGGGGATGCCTTCCTAACCAACGATAGGAAGAGATTAAAATGGTCCAAAATAGTGGAGGATGTTACATTAAGGGATGAGGTAAACATAAAAGTTAGCAACACATATAGCGAAATGCTGGCATATGACCATCTGGGGGACAATCACGAAATGGCCAACCATATTGTTAACCTCCATAATCGTTGTTTCGCTGACCTCAAATCCCTGCTTTCAAATCCACGGTCTAAGGCAAACCCCAAAATACCGATCTGTCCCAAGAAATGGTATAATACTAAATGTAGGGAAGCCCATACCAAACTTATAGGGGCAGTCAAGTCCAGAGTTATGATCTCAGTGAAAGAAGCTAGATCAAACTATAAGAAAACACAGTGGGAAGCTAAGCGGGTGTGGGAGGATAAGCATTGGTCGGATTTATTGGAGGCTACGACTTCAAATAATCCCATTAAGTTCTGGGAAATAGTTAAGTGGGGGAAAGATCCCGATGCATGCATCCCTGTAAATCATGTGTCCCCTGTGGAATGGGTAATGTTTTATTCGACCCAGTTTTGTGCTGAATACTCTAATCACCCCAGTATTATGGCGGTGGTATCCAAGCCACCCTTGCAAACTAGGACTATTACCTTTTCGGGAAAAGAGGTCGAACTGGCTATAGGTCTTACAATGCGAGGGAAAGCGCCAGGCATGGATCTTATACCAGCCGACCTGTTTAAAACCGATCCCGCCTTATGGATACCCTACCTTACTAAAGTGGCTAATTCAATAGCCGCTGGTGCAAGTATACCAAAATCCTGGAAGGGGGCTGAGATATTACCCATCTACAAAAAGGGCAGTAGGTCAATTCCGGGTAACTACCGCCCAATTAGCCTCATAGATACAACCCAGAAACTTATTGCACGTATGATTTTAGGTAGGGTCCAAGGATGGATCGAACTAGAGGACATTCTATCCCCAATGCAGGCGGGCTTCAGATCGGGAACGAGCACCATTGACCAGGTGTTCAGATTTTGTCTGATCTACTGGAAGGTGGTTCAGCTTGGCGGTGGCACAATCTACGCGGCGTTTCTTGATCTGAAGTCCGCGTTCGATCTTGTCCCTAGGGATAAATTGTGGGGAGTTTTGAGGAGCTTGGGAATGCCTGAGGAGCTATTAGTTTTAATAGTTAAATTGCATGAAGACAATTTCGCGAGGGTGAGATGGGGTGGCCAGGGGCAGGTGACGGAACACTTCCCAGTAACCAGGGGTGTCCGCCAGGGGTGTGTTTTGGCACCTACCCTTTTTTTTATTGTTTATTGACCAAGTGGTCAAATTTTTTAAGGATACCCCAACAGACGCCCCGATGCTTGCAGGTCAGCGTTTCCCGATGCTCATCTTCGCTGATGACACCCTTCTCCTTTCCCGGACACGCTCTGGTCTTCAGCGGGCATTGGATCGGTTTGGGGAGTTTTGTGCCATCAGCGACCTCAAGGTGAATGTCGGGAAAACCAAGTTTATGGTATTAACAAGGAATCGCCCTGTCCAGTGTACAGTTAATATGGGTGGTGTCAAACTGGACCAAGTGGAGAATATGGTGTATCTAGGGGTTACCCTAGACAGTCGTCTGGGATGGAAAGCACAAGTCGAAGCCCAACAACTAAAGCTTGCCCGCCTTACCGGCTGCCTATTAAGTGAACAAAAAAGATCTATCACTAAGCGGGTTTGTCCGGCCCTCAAGATCTATGATGCTAAAATCAACCCAGCAATTTTATATGGTGCAGATTTGAGGGTTATATGGATCTTATGGGTTTGTTCAAAATACAATGCAAATTCTTGCGTAACCTAGTGGGCTTGCCACAGTCAACCCCCTCTATCCCTCTCTGCTTGGATATGGGTTGCCCCCCGATTAATGAAATGGCGAAATTTAGATTGGTTGCTTTTTGGAGGCGTTTGTGGACAACCCCTGAACTTACCCAATTTGCTAATGAGGTAGCCGAAGTTAGGTCACTCGGGGGTTCAGGTAAAATTAAATGGTTTAAAATGGTAAAATCTATCCTGACGGATATGGGGCTAGAGCAACTTTGGACATCCCCTTCTACCAGCACCTTTCCATCTAAATTAGCTTTTAAGGAACTGTACTGGGCCACGCTCCGTCAGAATAGAGTCAATGCCTCAAGCTCTACCAATCTTACGGGCAGGTTCCTGTCATTTAAGTTGGACTTGTCCCGTGAACTGTATTGGGACTCAATCTCCAAAACACTGGACAGGAAACTCTACCATCAGTTTCGGGTGGGTGCATTACCATTGAATATTTTCACTAATAGTTGGAAAAAGAGTACTGTGGACCATTGCAGATGGTGCCCAGGCCACAAGGAAACAATAGGACATTTCTTGTTTGCTTGCCCTAGATACCTAGCACCCAGAGCCAAATGGTTAAAGCCATTGTTTCAGCGTATGCCCATAAGAAAATCTGAAGAGGCTATTCATGTATTAACAACCAACACCTCTGAGTTCATTTCAGTGTGCCTGGCTAAATATCTGGGGTGGGCCTGGATACTGAGGTTGAAACCGTAATATAACTACTGCACTGACCATGATAATGCTCCCCTATGATGTACTGAGCTCTATCAAAACAGGCTGCTCATTTCTGCTTATGTTATCGAAAATCGTTTGGAATTTAATTGTAAACTTTTGTGCCTTTATTCCCGAGCTTAATCTTAGTAAGTTCTCCCAGGTTTGTCTTTTTTGTTATTTAATACTAGTTTTATGAATCTAAAGATTATGTATTTTTTAAAATAAGCTATGTATGTCAAATGTTTGTCAAATGTTTGTCTTTTATGATTTTTTTATGAATCGAAATAAAGACTTTAAAACCTGAAAACCTGATTAGGAAATTACTTAAGCATTGTATACCTTTTTTATTGTCTCATTGGGCTTAGACCCGAGCTTCCTAATAAAATTTGAAGATGGCCATCACATTTGTTTCAATTACAAGGGCTCCATTGGCTAAAATGTTTAAACAAGAGTGTTATTTACCAAAGAGAACCCCGAGGTAAGGAAATGTGTCCACCACCTCTAGTCTGCGTGACTCTCTTTAAATTACGCTACTTTCTTAGGAAGGACCCCTGCACTAAGCATGGGCGGAAAATCCGTTCCGCTCGCGGATTTTGCGGATTTTCGGTAAATTCGCGATCCGCGAACGCTCGCAAATTTACCGAAAATCCGCAAATTCGCACGCAGCGGATTTTTTTTTCTTGGTGATACAATTTTGCGGCGTGCGGCGTAAGTTCGCAATTGCGAACATGTAGGTGCGGCGGGCAGCAACAATCTTGCACTCGCGAAATTACAAAATTTGCAATTCTGCACAAGAAACCCACTAGCAAGCAGCATAGACCTTCTGAAAATGATGATTTTTATCAGAATAACTCCTTAGGTTGACATTTGCCTGCCCTTTTTTGGATTTGAGGCCTTTTGACTTTCTTTGAAATTAGATTAGAAATCAACTTTCACAAGTAAGTTTGTTTGGGGCATTACATTTGCTGTTCTGCAGAAAAATGAGTTTTGCTAAACTGAAAGCACTCAGCAGGTGCAAAAGTTCAAATTCATCATTAGTAACCATTCCCTGTAGTGCTTCCTGACTGGGGCCCCTCCAGAGTTCAGTTGCTAGTTGCAACAATTGTATGATCCTGCTCTGACCCTCACAGCCGGATCATAGAATAGCTACAAGTAGGCCACAAAGGTCCTGGGAAAAAAATTGCACTGCAACAGAAAGCAAATAACAGGTAAGGAAGCAGGTGCCAGACTGGAATTTTAAAACAGTGACACATTAATAAATCAACCCCAAATTAATTCATGTCAGTTGAAGCAGGGCAGGTGTGCTTGCTTTTTCCCCCCATAATCTACAGTGATGATGATGAACCAGAGGGTGGCATTGATGTACCAGAGGGTGGCATGGGTGAAACAGAGGGTGGCAGTGTTGAAACAGAGGGTGCTGTAAACCTGTGATGATGAACCAGACGTAGAAACAACATAGTCGCGCCCGTTGCGTGCCGACTATTAAGTTCGCAATTGCGAACTGGTACAAAATCCTCGCGAACTGGCAGAAACCCTTGAGAACACTATAAAAACGAAAAAATCCGCAAATTCGCGAGAATTCGTGGATTTTGCGGATTGCGAGTTCGCAAATACGCAAATTCGCGAATGCCAGATTCGCAAAATTCGCCCATGCTTACCCTGCACACCAATACAAAGGATTTGGATTTGTTAACACGAAGCTCCAGGCTTTTCATAAAATTTGAGTAAGCCTAAATCAATCTCTGCAAAGCCACCATGGTTCTAGCTATTAGCACGGTGTCATCTGCATAAACTAGTATAGGGAAGGGAACTTTATTAAAGGAAGAGACGCCTGTAGTAGAAGCAGACTCTGCGGCCTCCACCCCCATGGTATATACCGAAAATGAGAACGGGGTGAGGACACAGCCTTGTGTGACGCCTCATTGAATCTGAAAAAACCTTGTGACCTCCACATCCCTGCCGTATCGAATGCAAACAGTTGCTTGAGAGTACATCTGGCCTATAAAGTGAATTATCGCGACATCTATGCCCATATCCTCCATAATGGACCACAGCTTGGAGTGGATGCCTCAATCAAAAGTGGCTGACAGGTCCATAAATGCCATGTAGATCTGCCCACTCTTGGCCCTTGTGTATTCCGCAGTAGTCAAGCTCAGATTGAAGCATTGGTCTATTGTGCCCCCTGCCCCTTTGAAAGCCATACAGCGCTGGTATCAGAATGTTCTTCTCCCTGGCCCACTACTCCAACCTATTCAAGAATAAACACCCAATCAATATTGCAGTACTATCTATCAAGGAGATGGGTCTATAACTTTGGGGTAATGAAATATCCACCTTTTTATGAATGGGGATTATTATAGTACTTTTCCATGAATCTGGAGGACCCACCTTACTTATTACATTAAAAATATTAGTTAACAGGGCGGCCCATAAATCTTGACGATCTAAGAAAAAGTCTATAGGAACTCCATCGGTGCCTGGGACCTTTGTGCTGCTGCATTGGGCCAGCCCTCACCTAGCCTCTAATAAATAAAACACCAGATTGTCTTTAAGAGTTACATGCAAAGCCCCATCAACCACCCCAAAATTTTTCCCAAAGTAAGCCACCCAAGCTTCCTCATTGACATGGGTCTCTAGTGTCAGGTCACTATCAGCTTTGAGGAAGGAAATATTCATCACACGCGAAAAGTCCCTGCTATTTTTAGTAGCAGCTGCTTGAGACAAGTCTCCCCAAGCTTCCTCCCTCAAACCCCATAGTCAAGCTTCCTGTGCCTCTCTATTTCAATTGTGCATGTTTCGTACAGTCTTTGGTCTCTTGGAGACATTCTCAGAGCACTATGCATATTTCTTAGGGTCTTTGCTCATACTGCATCAAACCAACAAACTGGCAAAATCTTCTTAGCATATCAGGTCCAGACCAAATCACTTTTAATTTCAACCAGTAGCTCAGAGAATGCTAACAATGAACCTACCGGATAAAGATCAGGATCTAGACATATCAGTACCTCTCTTAATTTGGTATGTAGTATCAATGGTACCACCTTCTCCTTGTTGATTATATCCCACTTTAATAGGAAGACATTCTTCCTTGCAAGGATTGGCTTTGGAGCCTTGACCACTACAGAGTTAATATCAACTTCCCACAACTTGGAGAAAAAGAGAGCTGCATGGTCACTAAGTGCGAAAAAAAATTCTTCAGCTTAAGTGGTTATCCCACACAGGGATTCAGAGGCTTATAAAAAATCTATCGGGGAACCATACTCAATACACCCAAATGTCTTTGCAAATTTTCCTGTATCGGGGTCTGGTGCATTAATTACTTCCTAAGTCTCTGGTTATTAACACCCTATTTAGGAAATTAGCATGTTCATTATGTATGAAGTGGGGAATTGCATCTCCCTCAACATCCACTAGACTGCACAAAGAATTTGTCAAATGCTCACAACAATAGGCATTGAAGTCTTCCAGCCACACAGTGTTAACAGGTTTCTTTTGATGTACTTGGCAGATGGCATCGATCTCCTTTTCTAATAGGCCAACCACAGAAGCCATATTCTCCCCAAAATTATTGTTGTGGTAGTTGATCGGTAATCAGTCCCAAATTCCTAGTCCTTCGCATAACAAGATATTAAAATATGGAGAAGGTCTATAAAACTTTTCAACCTTTAAATTGAGTGTATTTGCTATTAACATCTCAATACCTCCTCTCGCTCTGCCGGTCAGGGAAGGGACTGCTATAGTTTGAAAAGAGCAATACCCATCCAGAAAGATTAGGCCGTTTGCCTAGGTCTCCTGAAAACACAAAATGTCCTGTTTCACCACAATACTTTTCCAATCTAAATTGTCCAACTTCTGGCTAAGACTTCCTACATTCCATATTACTCTTTTTAAATGGGAGCTGCCTACCCCTTTCGTCGACACCCCCTCCTGTCTTGATATGTCATGCTGAGTTGCCTTAAGAGGGCTGGTTTGACATTACTTATAACCATCCCACTCTCCTTGCCATGATAATATATCTGCTGACACCCCACCTACCCTTCTCGCATGCCTGGTAAATCAATGGAGTGCTTTGGTCATAGGCTGCTCTGTTGTCTCTGCCTGACCCCCTCAAATCTGGGAAATTTACCAAGACTAGAACATATGGGGAAGCAGCTGGAGGGAGACCTATCATTTGAAACCACTTTCCCCTCGCCTAGGATACGCTGATTTAAGTAAATCTACTGCGTGTTAGGAACTTTTCTCTTCGGTTCCACTATTCTAATATGAACAATCTTGTTTAGTATTCTGAAACAAGACACCCCTCTATATCCAATTCTTGATCATGAGGGTACTATATCCCACCACTTTACCAGGCTGTTAAGGATACAGAGGCGATGTGACATCTCTCACGTTGCCTTGCTACATGTTGCACAAATGGATTACATGTTGGTTTGTGTGTCTATGTGTTAGTGTGCCCCTTTCCTTTCTCTACAGGTAACTTGGGCTGCTGTGATCTACAGTGTGCTGGCACGGGCAATATCCGTGAGTAATTTCACTACAATTTTTTCATTGTTCACATTAAGTGCCTCATAGGAGGGTGTACCTTAGCGCGTACATACCACCGGAGCGCAATTTGTCTGTGGTCCTGACGAATGCTGTGCGATCTTGCATTTTTACAGCAGAAACATGTTGACCTTATATCTTATTTAAGGACACAGGTCTCCTAATTCAGAACCTAGTTTGTCCGCCCATCCACGTTTTTAATCTCAATACAGGTTGGCCCGCATTAAATATTTTGTTTGGGTTTCAACCTTGTATTTTTTAATTCTGCACTCACTTATCTTGCACATTTTTTTGAGTTAAATCACTGTTACACTCAACACCAACCCTCTCCGCTGTAAATCAGGCGTTGTAGCACGCTGGGGGGGCATTCGGCCACCCCAGCGGGGACCCAATGATGAAGCATGTCACCAACTAGTGGTGAGTGAGGGTCCTTTTAACAAAGAGGTTTACTTGTCCTTTCCAGTTTTGTGTAATCACACTAGTTCACTGGGTTGCGACCTCCTGGTTGCTAGGATTGGAATTTTCCAATCTTGTAGTTACCTCAACCGGGTAGGGGCCTCTGTATAGCCTAACACACTTTTTATTTTAGTTACACGTATTTTACTTCTCACTGAGTCACTCCTTAGTTGTTTAAGATATACTTATTGGGGTACAGGAGTGTTTACTCGCGCCCTATCTCTCTTGTTGATATTGTTGGTGCTTTGGTCATAGGCTGCTCTGTTGTCTCTGCCTGACCCCCCTCAAATCTGGGAAATTTGCCAAGACTAGAACATATGGGGAAGCAGCTGGAGGGAGACCTATCATATGAAACCACTTTCCCCTCTGCTTCACCCCTCCCCTCGTTTCTCTTTTTCCCCGTCGGTCACATCTATATTAGCATAGGATCTACAAGACTCCAATGCCCGATCCTGTGGGTCAGCCCTCAGTAATGGAGCTGGCTTAGCAAGAGACTGAGGGTGGAGCATTCTGGGTGCCCTTGGGAACTTGCTTGGTTGGGGTTGGCTAAATGTTCATACTCTTCTCCCCCACCTCTTCTCTCAGCAAGATAGACTCCCTTAGTGACTGGCGATAAGGTGCAACTTTAGATTCCTCAGCACCTTCATCAACGCGGTAAACCTCCCATTTCTTAGTGAGGGCAGATAGACTTTCTTCAATTTTGGTCAATCTAAGCAATATCGATTGTACTAACAGTGACATCATATTTTCTAAACTTTTACACAGTTAATCATTACGATTAGAAGACCTATCTTTCCCAGGAGGTTCAAAGACCAAAGTCTTTGGTGCTTTGGGTGCTTTTGTATCCTTCTTCACCTTGGTATTTCTGCCAACCCTTTTTCTCTTAACAGGTGGATCTATTAATGGGGGTGACCCAGCTTTACAAGCAGCTAGCATTTACAATTAGAGCCTGACTCACTGCCCTATTAGTTTGGGCTAACAAGTCCAGAGTCTAGGATTCCACAGCCAAGTCCAAACCTCTCCTTCCCTCCTCCAACGAGAGGCGATGCTCAATGAGTTTGATCTCTTTTGACAGTACGAAAGGATGCAATGCACATGAGAGGAAAGACGAACAGGCCCAGAGCATTGCCCCCTCTCCAACCAGCCCCCACTAGAGCCATAATACAGCTGTCCCGGGGTGAACCCAAACCACTAAGAGCCATCAAATACACTGCACAGCCCAGATACTGACAGGAAGACTCGTCTCCGGATGAGGAAGAGGAAGCCTTTCCTATCTCGTTCACCAATGACCCCAAACGGGCCAGACAGCTGCAACCCACATGCATGGTAGAGATTGCGGGCCCGAGGTCAAGGCCCTCATAGACACTGGCTTGTCGGTGAGCGTGATCTGCATCCAACAATACAGATGACTCCAACCAAAACCATCACTGGTACTGTCCAACACAAAGAAATTGATCTATTGGAGCCGAACGCCCTTCCTCTGAAGGGAAACATGTTGGTGAGCGTGTGCTCAAAGGACCAGGAGATTTACATGACTTTTCAAGTGGTAGACAAGGAAGCTGACTCAATCCTTGGCACCACTCCGCAGAAGATCTAGGACTGGTGTCATTTGCAAGAAGCGTGAAAATGTACCAGATTGATGAAATACTAAACCAGTTCCCGGGACTATTTAATGGCTTAGGGTGCCTAAAGGCGCCTCCAATCAAACTGCACGTCTCCAAATCAGTGAAACCTTTTGCCCTACACAATTGACGTGTGCCTTTCCAACTACGGCCACTGGTCAAACAATAACTCAACAAACTCTAAAGCCAAGGAGTCATAGAAAAGGTGCCCTGGGTGTCAACCATGATGATCACTGAAAAACCAAAGCAACCAGGCAAAATACGACTGTGCATGGACATGCGCCTCCCGAATCAAGCAATAAAGTGGAAGAGGCATATCAGGTCCACAATGGACGGCATCATCGCCGATTACAACAAGTTGCTATGGTTCTCTAAATTGGACCAAAACACCGGATGCCATCAGCTACTCCTATTAGAAGAGAGCCGATATATGACAACTTTCTCAACGCACCTGTGGCTGCGTAGCTATAGACAACTGAATTTCGGCATCTCTTTGATGCCGGTGGTATTACAGGACGTCATACGGGAAATTATGTCAGGGCTCTAGTACGTCATGAATGTGAGTGATGACTGTCTGATCCACTCAGCAACTGCCGAAGACCAGCACAAACATCTCCAAACCTCCCCTTAGCACCTGTGGGAGCATTGCATCACCCTCCACAGAGAAAAGTGTTCATTCTTTTAGACGTAAATTAATTCTCTGGATATGTCTTCAACCAAGAGGGAGTGCAAGTTGACCCTCGCAAACCACAAGCTATCAAACAAGCCCCTGCAACAACCACCGCATCAGAAGTATGCTGCTTCCTCGGGATGGCCACTTATGACAGGTTCATACCTAAGCTGACGACAATTGGCAAGCCTCTGAGGGCTTTGACCAAGGTCAATGCCTTCTGGTCATGCAGCCAAAAAGAAGAAGAAAAACTCCACACAATAAAGGCGGCCCTCTTGAGCACGGCAACAATGGCCTACTTCGACCCAAAGAAACAGAATAGCTGGTCGATGCAAGCCCGGTTGGCCTTGAAGCTGTACTCACCCAGGAGGTGGAACCCGGAAGATGGGTGCCATTAGCTTTCGCCAGAAAAGCACTCAGACACACAGAAATGCAATATGCCCAGATTGAAATTGAGGCTCTCACTATCAAGAGAGTGTGAGGGCACTTCCACGTTTATCTCTACAGATGACCCTTCCAAGTGTTCTCTGATCACCAACCACTCATCTGGCTGTTTCGGGGCACCGCACCTCAACCAACACCGTAGATCAAACACTGGGACATCCAACTCCAACACTACCGCATGGAGGTTGTCTATCCGCCAGGCTCCAAGAATCCAACCAAATTCCTCTGCTGCCATCCATCCCCTACCCTTGTAGAAGACACTGACAGAATGGCGATAACAGAAGAGTAAGTTTGTGTAGTGTGAAATGGAGCCTGATGCCACAGCCGCTAATGCAGTGCTGGTGAAAGTAAAAGAGGCCTTGCGATGAGGCTCATGGCAAGGCTTCCTACACGAAGCCAACAACTGGCTGGGTCCCAACAAAGAGAGGCTACGAAACTCTGGAGAGTATGCTATGAGCTCAGTGCCACACAAGATGGCGCCTCATACTAAGGGGTCATTGGCTTGTGATCCCTGAAAGCCTTCAACAGCGAGTAACCACATTGGCCCACAGGGCTTCAGCGTGTGGTAGATGAACTGGTACGACAATGCCCAGCATGCCAGTTCACTAGCTCTCAAGAGGTCCTGGTACCCATCATAACCAAAGAACCCTGTACCACTCCCTGGTCCAAAGTGAGTCTAGACTTCGGGAGTTTCCCAGATGGAAGAGTCACCATCGTCCTTGTAGATGGGTTTTCAAATTTGATGGCATGACACGGAGGCCAACATTATGCAAATCTCCTTTATTGCCACAGCTCATTAGCAACAATTGAAGAATACAGAACTTCAATGAACATTCCAATATGGTATAAAGCCCCCACCCCCACAAGCAGCCATCTTCCTTCTTCGTTCCTGCTGCTCACAAAGATAAGTATATTCCTTATGAGCCTAGAACTCTTAAGTTCTTTTCATTATTATTGCTTGCTGTTTACTTACAGTACTTTAAGGTTTATTGAAGGTAGAATATTTAAGGTCTATTGAAGGTAGCTTGTACCATTTAATGTATTTGATTTTCAACACTTCATGTTTCTGAACACTCTTATTCTCTATTAACCCTTCACGGGTGAAAAACCTTCTTTGTTCCTCTTTTTCTTTCCTTTTTCCCCCTCCGGTTTTATCCTGAAGCAGATTTGCCACCTTTTCGCTTATTTACTTTTAAATTAAAGAAACTCGCCTACCGGTTGTCCAGAGGTGCGCGGTCAAGTGCGACCTCTCTCGCGGAGATTCATCCAGTTTGAGGTGCGTGGTCAAGCGCAACCTCTCACACCGACATGCTTCTTCCGTTTAATCCTCCTTACCTCACCGCCACTCTAAGCCCTGCTCTACCCGCTAGAGAGGCAAGGAAGTGAGCACCCAGGCGAACGAAGCAGGCCAGTGGAGTAGGCCGTATCAATCTGGCCCCCTTAGTGCGATTGCAGAGAGGTCCGGGTTCACTTGATTTGATAAAAGACCCTTAGCATGCACCCCCGCAAGTTCATTACATGCTTGGCGGCCATTTTAAAGGATTGGGACAGCTTTAGTGACCCTAATACATGCAACAATTTTACAGAAATGGGATAAACACAATTATACGGCAGGTTCAGTTTTAATACTAACGAACATACCAGCAGTTACCACACAGTTAACTGTCTCGGATTAACGAACAGCTGTTTTTTGACACCTCTTTCCCACGTTAGGTAGGAAATCCTAATCAAGGCCTTTTGAAAGGTTTTTCTAACACAACAAAAAAAAAGAGAGGAAACTCTGGACTAATAAGGGTTAGTCACTCCCTCTCCTTAAATATTTACTCTTCTACCCTATCTATTTTTCATAAGGGAACTGTAACACCCTATCAACAATGTCTGCACCCCCACCTCAACTAAATATTGGAGATACATTGGGGGAGCTGGTTAACAAGCCTCCAGAAAATGTTTAGGGCTCAATTGATGAAACCATAAATAGAAAATTAGATTCCATCTCCAATGTACCAGGGCCATCCATTAGTAAGCAAGAAGGAGCAAGCAAGGCTCTAAGTAAGAGGGCCTCTGGAGGAAATGAATGTAAAGGTGCAAAGAAAAGTAAAACCTCCATCCCCTCATCATGCTCTCAAGGCGGTGACAAGACTGGTGCTTTGGGCACCCTAGATGGGCAAGGCAAAGGCCCTGAGCTCCCAATCCACATCTACAGTGATGACAATTGTGAACCCGAAATTTAGCTTTCTTGCTCCTCTGAGTTCGATACTGATGTCGAAAAAAAGGTAGTAGTAAGAGGAACAGGAAGCTCTGAGGAAGCATCCAAGGCTTCGGGATTCAAAATGGGAATTGTGCATCCATTTGAAAAGGGAAATGTTCAATCCTCTGCTAATCAAACACTCCTTATCACCGGAGTGGACACCATCTTAACATGTAGCGGACTAACTCTCATTTTGGCTGAGAAAAGAAATTACCAAAGAGGTTAGGTCCAGGCCACGCTCAGAATGCCCACGCCCATCACTACCTGGTAAAGTGGCTTTGACTCTGGAACTTGACCTTTAGGTGGGAGCCTTTATAGCAAACAATGTTAAGGATCCTAGGAAAGGCATGGACAAAGGGCGAAGTCCTGCAAGGACCGGCTTCTCGATACAATAGGCCCACTTACAAATATATTTGAGATGGGCGAGTCAGTCTACCTAGGGGATACCCCAATCGACCCTAAGGAGATAAAAGAATGGGTTCAGAGGGCAATATATAGAAAATTTATAGGGATTAAGGCAAAACGTTTGCACCACTATAAGTACCGTGCCTAAGTCCAAAAAGAAGGTGCTAGAACCAGGAACGTAATCCCTAGACGGACCTAACGAAGAAAGTAAGGAAAACCCTACTTCCTTGGCATACTAGACTTTGAAAAATTGACCTTTTTGCTACGTTCGTCTATGCGGTGTTTTTGGGCTTACCTTGGCCTGAATAAATAACCATGTCATACTGATCCATGACTTTATTTCGTATTACCTATACTCCCTAATGAGCAAGGACAACTTTATAAAATTTTTTCACAACCAATTTTATTGAGCAAAAGAGTATCAAGAATGTGGCATCTTCACACACCAAGATCACCACATCAGTATCAATGCAATGGTGACATACATAGTATTCACGAAGCAAGTGTCAATGAAGCTCAGCTTTAAAAATGCCCTAACAACCCATCCCAACCCCAACTACACCCCCACCCGTACCCACCATCCCCCCCCCTCGCCACACATGTACAGAAGCAACACAAAGACGATTCACATAGAGGAAGCAGGTATAGTGCAACCAGGGTTTTGCCATTTGGGCCAGAAGAGTCACTGCGATCAAATGTCCTCCTCCTGCTCCGCCGGGGGTTCCAAGGACAGGCCACGGTAGTCGGCCCACCGCTTCCAGATCTTGAAGTGCTTGCGTGGGCAGCCCCGCGCCTCAAAGACCGGTTTCTCAAGACCCATAAAGTAGTCCAGCCCAGCCTTCCACGCAGACAGGGGGGGGGCCCTCACAGATTTCCAGGCCCGAGCCAAGTCACGCTTAGCAACCACCAGGCCCAGGAGCAACAGGTGACGCTTATATATGTTGCCCCCAACCCCTTCCATGATGTGCAGCAGGCCTAGCCGGTGGGTTCGAGGAAGATCCCAGCCCAGGACCTCAGCCAGGCAACTCCATACGCCCCTCCAGAATCCAGCCAGGCGACCACACGACCACACCGTATGCAACAGGGAGCCAGGCACTTCCCCACAGCGCAGGCACTCCGGTGACGCAATCAAACCAGCCTTCCACAGTCGTTCACGTGTATAATAGGCACGATGCAGGTATTTGAATTGTATCAGGCGGAGCCGAACCGCGATAGCGGTGCCGCGCGGGGACTCCAGCGCCTCCCTCCAATCGTCCTCATCCAAGGCGCCCACGTCTACCTCCCATGCTTCCCGAAGGGAGCTGAGAGTGGACGAGCAGTGAGTAACAAGGGACTGATAAATCCTAGAGACCTTCTTGTCTCCCAAGTCTCCCATAAACACTTTTGCCTCAATCGGGCTGAACTCCGGCAGGGAGTCGAGGCCGGCAATGCTCGGGGCGAGGGCATGCCTCAGCTGTAGGTAACGGAAGAACTGGGACTGAGGCATCTGGAACTCCACTCGGAGTTCCTCAAAGGACTTGAGGGTGGCGCCTGACATGACCTGGCCCAGTTGTGTAATTCCAATAGCCTCCCAACCCCCGAACCCGGCCAGGGCCGCCAGTTCTGGGAGCAAACCGTTGTGCCACAGCGGCGTTTCAGCCGTTAATTTGCCCCACCAACCCATGCGGCGCAAAGACTGCCGCCACACTGCAAAGACCACTTTTGTTACCGACGGCAACCCACGGCGTATACGGGCCGAGTAGAGAACGGTGTGGAGCGTACGGTCACCCATGAGATGTCTCTCCAGGGCATAGGCCGGGTCACTCCTGTCCCCGTACCACCATTCATTGAGGACAAGAAGATGTGACGCCTGGTAGTAGGAGAGGAGGTCGGATGTGGCCAAACCACCACAGTAAGTGGACAGAAAGCACGTCCTCAGGGCCACCCTGGCTGCACCGCCATCCCACAGGAAGCGGCTCAGCACAGAGTTCACCTGACGGAACCACTCCATGCCAATAGGGTGTGGGAAATGTTGGAGTTGGTACAACAGTCTCGGCAGCGCCACCATCTTAAAGATGGCCGACCTCCCAAAGATTGTAAGGGGCATTCTGGACCATGTTTTGACATCAGCCTGGACCCGTTCCCACACCGGCAAGACACTGCGTGTCCAGGCCACGGCTCGCGAAGTCGAGAGGAAGACACCCAAATATTTCAGGCCGTCCGTCGCCACGCGCAGGTCGGCGGCCCAAGGGTCGGCAACCACTCCGCCACGTAAAACCCACAGGGTCGACTTAGACAGGTTAAGGTGGAGCCCTGAGACTTCGCCAAACCCCCGCATGATCTCCAAAACCCGAGGGCCCGAGCGCCGCAGGTCGGTAAGGAACAGGAGGACGTCGTCTGCGTAGAGTGCAATCCTATCCGTTAGGGTATCGTTCCAGACAAAGCCACGCAGATGGGCATCCATTCGTATCCGCGACGCCAGGGGCTCCATGGCCAGGGCAAACAGATAGGGGGACAGCGGGCAGCCCTGTCGAGTACCACGGCCGATTTGGAAGCGCCCTGAGACCGCACCGGCTACACGGACCGACGCCGTAACATTGGTATATAGGAGACGGATATAGGACAAGAAGACAGGCCCTAGATTGAGGCGGGCCAACAAGGTGAACAAATACGCCCAACTCACCGAGTCAAAGGCCCGGTCCATGTCCGCGAGGAGGAGTGCGGCCTGTTCATCCCTAGCACCCATGGCGTCGATCGCTGCCTGCGCCCGCCGGATATTATGCCGGGTGGCCCTGTGCGGCATGAACCCGGCCTGGTCAGGGTGGACCAGGTCGGCGATGTGGGGCAGAAGGCGGTTCGCCAGGGCTTTCGCCAAGATCTTGGCCTCGATGTTGAGGAGGGAGATTGGCCTGTAAGAGTCGTGTCGGTCCGGCGCCCTGCCAGGCTTCAAAAAGACCACAATCTCAGCATGACGCCAGTCAGGTGGCAGCTCGCCTCTAGACCGCGCTGCCTCCAGGGCGTTGCGAAAGTGGGGTCCCAGCTGGACATGGAACTTTTTATAAAATTCGGCAGGATAACCGCTCGGGCCGGGCGCCTTCCCAGTATTCAATTGGCCAAGGGCCTCCCCAAGTTCCTCGGACGTAAGCGGGGCCTCCAAGGCCGTTCTAGTCTCCTCCGGGACTGCCTGCGGGAGTAGGTCATCCAAGTATGAGGCAATCTCGCCCTCCACCAACGGGTCACGAGGAGCGTATTGTGCCTCGTAGTAGCGGGCAAAGCTAGCCGCCAACCGATCCGGGTCGGTCATAACCGAGCCATCCTCCGCCGCGAGGCCGGGTAGCTCAAGGGGCTGGAAAGTCGCCTGGCAAAGCCTATGTAGCATGGTGCAGGACTTATCGCCCCACTGATACACCCTGCTGCGCGTGGCGAGCCACGCCTGCCGGGCCTCCTCGTATAGGACCGAGGAATATGTCTGCTGGGCCTGCAGGAGCTGTCGCACGACGCCCTCGTCACCCCCGAGTCGACCACGCTGCTCCAGCTCCTCCACGCGGGCCGCGGCAGTCACAATGGCCTCCCGACGCTCCCGCCGAGCGGCCGCACACCAAGCTATATCGATGCCTCGGATCGTGGGCTTCAGCGCCTCCCACACAACAATGGCATCGACACCCCCCACCAAGTTCTCGCGCCAGAAGTGATCGATCTCTTCGCGTAAATGCGCCACAAACTCCGGCCGCTGCAACTGCCAGGCGGACATACGCCAACGAAAGGGTTGTCGTTTAGAGGGGAGGGTCACGGTGGCTAGGACAGGGGAATGATCCGAGAGGCCCCTGGGGAGTATCGTGGCGTCCCTGACACGGTTCAGACAGGCACCCGGTACAAACAGATAATCGAGTCTCGAGAATGACCCATGCACCGCCGATACATACGTGAAGGCCTGCACTGCGGGATGAAAATGCCGCCACACATCGATCCAGCCCAGACTACGCACAGTCGCACACAACCGGGTGGGGGCAGCCGCGGGGGGGGGGGGTCAGACACCACACGCGCTCGCCTCAGGCGGTCCAGGCCCACATCCATGACTTCATTCCAATCACCCCCCACCACAGTCAGGACCTCGGGGATTTCGTCCCACAACGCAAACAGCCGCGCAGACAGTGCCCATTGCAGGGGGGGAGGGGCGTAGACACTTCCAAAGACCACCGGCTCGGAACCCAGTAGGCCCTTAACAAAGACAAACCTGCCCTGAGGGTCAATCCATTGCTTCTCATGAACATAGGCCACCCTACGATGTATCAATATGGCCACCCCCCGTGATCCCCTCGTAAAGCCAGCATGATAGACCTGGTGATAACCGAACCTCTGGAGGCTAAGGGCCTTGGAGCCCAGCATGTGAGTTTCCTGAAGCAGGAGTACATCCACCATCTCCCTCTTCCCCCACCGCAGCACAGCCCCACGCTTGATCTTATCCAGGATACCCCGCACATTCCATGTCACCACCCGCAGGGTCTTTGAAGGAGACACAAGCGCAGCATCAGCCATTGTCAATATACAGTCCAAAATCTGGCCCTCCCTCCCACCCAGGTGCAACCCGCAAATCGACAAGAATCACAGCCTCTGACATGTGTGGACCCACCCCCCCAGCCCGCAAACTCAGCGCCCCCTTCCCAACCCAGAACCCCCCCAACAAGTGCAACACCAGAACACCCCCCCACGCCCCACACCCACCACCCCAATACCTCAGAAAACATTGAAGTATCTGTCGCGGCATGGAGAGACCTGGGCCCAAAACAGAGGACCCAGGGCCCGCCATACCAATGGATCCCCACAACCCCACAATGACACACACACACCACCCCCCCAACAACACTCACATCTGTGAGGGTCTGAGGCCCACATATGGTACCCTCCGAGCCCCACTGCGTCCCCATGACAATAACTGAAGTCTTCACATGGGAACCGGCTGGCACATCAAGGACAAAATGAAACAGTCTCACCAGCCAAAGCAGAGCAATTCAGTATGCAGCATACAAAGTGCGTGTAGGCCCAGCAATGTTCAGCTGCCCGCATCGGAGTGTTCCGAGTCCCTGGCACCACCCGATTGCGATGCACAGGCGGAAGCCGATCTTTTCTTGGAGCGAGACCTCCGATGGCGGCCCTTCTTGTTCGGGCGATCCGTCCGCTCCGGCGACGATCCCTGAGACCTGCCCGGGTCCAGCCCCGGCTGGGCATGGGGCCGGAGTCGCACCGCCTCATCGGTCCAGCGGAACACCTCCTCCGGCGAATCGAAGAAATGGGTCCGAGACTGATATATTACTCGCAGGCGAGCCGGATACAGGAGCGAGTATTGGAGCTTGAGGCCCCGAAGCTTAGCCTTAGCGTCCATGAAGGATTGCCTCTGCTGCTGCACCATCTTCGTGTAGTCCGGGAAAATCATGATGGTATGATTCTCGAAGGTGAGGGAGCCCTTGTTCCTCGCCTCCCGCAGGATAACATCCCGGTCATGATAGTTCAGCAGGCGAGCGATAACTGGCCGTGGGCGCTCACCCTCCGGTGGCCGCTGGGTCAGAGCCCTGTGGGCCCTCTCAATCACGAAGCACGTAGACAGTGCCCCTTCGGGGAGCCAGCTCTCCAGCCACCCGGTTAGGAACCGCTCCATGTTGTCCTTCTCGCACCGCTCTGGAAAGCCAATGAAGCGGAGGTTGTTGCGCCGCGCGCGCCCTTCCGCATCTTCCACGCGGGCCGCCAGTGTCTTTTGGACGCTCTCCACCTCCGCTAGTCGCTTCTTCAGGCCACTAATGTCCGCCTCAGTCTCCGTGATACGGGTCTCGGCCCCAGCAATCCGCTCCACCGCGTTGCGAAGGTCCTGGCGCAGGAGCGTGACATCCGCCCCAACCGCTCCAATCTTGGCATCGAGCATGTCTCGGGATTGGGTGATGGCCGCCAGGATAGCTGCATTGTCCGGCCCGGGGCCGCCGCTGCCACCGGCCGCCCCGGCGCCACCACTCGGCCCGGTGAATTTATCGATGGGGCCATGTTTAGGCGGGCCACCTCCTCTGTCCCTGGTCATGGCAAGCGCTGGGCAGGGCGGACACCACCCTCGAACCTTCGGGCACTGTCACAAATCCTGAGCGGGGCGGCCCAGATGAGGCCCCAGGGAGGGATGCGGGCCGGCCGCCGTGATCGGATGTCGCGAAAATCGAGGTCCCGGCGTCACCCCGGCAGGACAGGCCGCACCCACACTCGTCCCCACAAGCAGCCGTCCAGGGTATAACAGGAAGAATCCGCGGGTCCGTAGTCTGTGGGCAGCCGTATCCAGCGGGCCGAGCCAGGAGAGGCGGATCGGATGCCCCTACCGGCCACTAGTCCATCCCCGGCCGCCCCGGGGCACAAGGAACCCTGTCTCCAGACTGTCGCGGGGCCACGCCTCACCGCCACCGCTCGGTGGTCATTCAGGGGGTGAGCCGATGGGTAGGAGCTGCTGGCACCGTCCCGATCTCCAGGCGATCGCGGTCAAAGAGATGAGCCAAGGGCGGCGTAGCGGATGCCACCCGCACCCGCCAGGTCGCAGCTGCCACCAGGCGTCGCGAAACTCGAGGACCCCGGTCTCCGGCCGGCCACCAGGCCGCACTCCGCCGCCGCCTCCCCTCGATCACAGGAAGGGAGGAATTGCAGGATCAACACACCAAACTAGACAGGAGACTTCACTTGATCGAAAGCAATCACTGGGCACCGACAGTGGGCTCGGGGGTCAGGATAAATGATCGAATTAAGTCCGGGCCGGCGGGAGCTCTACAAGGCTGCGACCGCCATCTTCGCCCGCCAAGCCACGCCCCCCCAACTTTATAAATTTTATCTACATCTGGACATTAAAATATGCATCACATATGAACCTGAAAATAATACGTCCTATTCAGCTTTGAAGAAATCCGGTCACGGACGAAACGCGTTGGCTATTTGGCTATCAGCGATTTATTTATGAAAATGAAAAACTGAATAAAGGACAGAAGTCTCTTACCTATGTATTTGTTGGGAAAACAATTGTGATACTGTTACATGTGATTTGACAAATGTTGAGATATCACTTTACTATCTATCCTAAACTGTGTATTTAATCCTGAAGGGTGCTGTCCATTTTTCAAAGTCAGAGGGCAATATGCCTGCTGGGAAATGCCAATACTGCAATCTCCACGGAGAGAAGGAAAGGGGCCCTACTTAAAATTGACCCTAAACTTATTGAATTAGCCAATAGAGATGGCGGGCCTAGCACCCAGGGTCTACTTTTTGGAAAAGATTTTATTAAGGAGATGGCAAAATATGTTGGAGCCTTCAGCTTCATTCAAAAAACACAAAAGGAAATTAAAAAGGTCTGCCACGATAGAGTTTTTGGGAGGGCCAGGAGAATGCGGGGTCATTTTACCGGCCGTGGACTACCTCCCTCAAGACCCATCCTGGGCCGTGGTGGAAAATTTCTGAATACCTACGCACCCAACATTTCGACCCTGAAAGAAAGAGGAACCATAGAAGGCCCCTCAGAGGAGAATGGAGACAGTGTTTTTTTTTGTTCAGGTAGGAACCTCAAAAGACCTTTCAGATATCCCTCCAAGGGTGGGCGGGAGATTGCGACAATTCTCTGGCAATTGGAATTTGGTAACTCAAGACCCCTGCGTCTTAGATACAGTGAGGGGATACAAGATAGAATTCCTAGACACCCCTTCCAAACAAGGCGCCCACATGAAATTTCATGCTCACCCAAAGACAAAAAACTGGTCTCTCAGGAAGTAAAGGACCTATTATTGAAAGGGACGATAATAAAGGGTTCAGAGTTAGGCTTCCTCAGCAATATTTTCCTGTTAGAGAAGAAATACAAGAACAAAGACCAGTTATAAATCTCAAGGATTTAAATCAATGGGTAACCTACCACCACTTCAAGATGGAGGGGATAAATCTTTTAAGAGACATCCTAAGGAAAGGGGACTGGCTGACAAGACTAGACCTGAAAGACGCCTATCTGACAATCCCAATCTGGGGACCTCACCAAAAATTCCTGCAATTTACATGGGAGGGAAAGCTATACCACTTTCACAGTCTCCCTTTCAGACTATCGTCCGCCCTTTGGTGCTTCACCAAGTTACTACGTCCTGTGACTACCTGGCTCGGGGAAAGGGGAATAAGATTCATTATATATCTGGACGATATACCTATAACGGCTCAATCAAAATCAACTTTTTCCCTTCACACAGACCTTACTATACGACTCGTAGAACACCTAGGGTTCATTATAAACAAGAAAAAATCTTTTACAATACCATTTCAATAGACACTATTCCTGGGCTTTGTGGTAGATACCGTAAAGCAGAACCGAGGTTACCAGGAGACAAGGCAAGGAAAATAAGAAAGGAACTAAGGAAATTATTCTTAAAAAAGACTTTCCCACTAAGAATATTAGCAAATATCCTGGGCTCCTATCGTCCACAATTCAAGCTATTTTCCCAGGAACACTACACTATCAAGCATTGCAGAGGCTAAAAGCAAAAGCACTGAGGTCAACACAATTGCATTCCCAGATAGTATCTCTAGATCAAGAATCAAGGCGGGAACTCCTTTGGTGGTTGAAGAATGCAGAGGCGTGGAATGGCAGAGCCATTTTTGGGGAAGAACCAGATCTAGTAATAGAATTGGATGCGAGTTTGGAAGAATGGGGAGCGAGATGTGAGAAGTTATCAACAGGGGGTTTCTGGACAGATCAAGTGAAGAAATTGCATATCAACTGCTTAGAATTAATAAGTAGCAAGTTCATTTGCAGTTGGCTGCTTCACCCAGAAATCAATGCAATGCTGTGTAATGTTACGCATGGACAATGTGTCAGCAGTCTGCTATGTCAACAAACTGTGTGGACCCCACTCCAAAGGCCTTTCGGATTTGGCAAAGGGTTTCTGGGGATACTGCTTGAGTAAAGGAGTATCAGTTATAGCAGAACACATTCCTGGTTGGTTAAACAATGGTGTAGCAGACTGGTTCTCCAGGAATTTCAAGGACTCCAGCAACTGCAGAGTAAACAGGGAAATACTTTAGAATATCCAATCCAGATGGTGGCCCTTCAGGACAGACTTGTTTGCAGACCGGCTGAATACACAACTAAAAGAGTTCTTTAGCTGGAGACTGGACCCTCAAGCTTAAGGGGTAGTTACTTTCCTTCAAGATTGGAGAGGTTTCCTGCAATTTGTCATGCTGCCTCGCCTACTCCTTCTTGCTCAATGTTACAAAAAGAGCCTAGTAGTGATAACTCCCCTTTGGAGATCACAAGCCTGGTTCCCAGTCATCCTGGAAATGAGCATAGACTTCCCAATTCTAATTCTTCATTCAGAGAGCTTCTCCTAGGTCCAGAGGGAGACATCCATCCCCTTGTAGAGCAGGGTCAACTAGTTCTGATGACCTGGAAGATTTCAGGAAACAGTGGTGAATCCCAGGGCTTTCGTCAGAATCTTTCTGACTCATTTCGGAGTCATGGGCATCAGGAACTAGGAAAGCATATCGACTGGCTTGGAACAAATGGGTTTGCTGGTGTTTTCAACGAGGTTATAATCCTGTTTCAACTGATTTATTGCATGCTGTGAACTATCTTTCAGGACTATTTAGATCAGGTCTGACTGACAGAACTGTGAATGTTTATAGATCCGCTATTTCTGCGGGATACTCCTTAAAATACAGTGTTTCTGTGGGACAAAATTTACTAACTAAAAAGATTATGAGAAGTATGAGAGTACTAAATGCTCCAACCACTAAATATACATCTCTATGGGATGTTAGAGATGTGTTAGAAACCCTAACCTCCTGGGGCTAGAATTCCACCATTTCCCTAAAACACATTTCATATAAACTCACTGTCTTATTGTATCTAGTATCGTTCAGAAGAACTTCAGATGTCAAAGCACAAGATATTTCCAGCAGAGCATTCCAACCAGAGGGTGTTTGTTTTTACCACAAAAGAGAACCCAAACTATGCCTTCTTCTATCTTTTACCCCTTCTTTCCTCAGAATGAAAGACTCTGAGTGGTTAAATGCTTGAAAGAGTACTAAAAAATAACTGACAGTTTGAGACATAGGGGTCGATTCTGATCTCGCTCAGAAAGCCCTTCGTACGGCTTGGATATGGAGGGCTGTCCGAGCGAGACCTGCTCCAGGAGTCCGAACGAGTGAGTACGATGCTTCCGTAAGCATACGGACTCGATTCGCTCGGACTTCCATTGCACTCTATGGGAGCTTGCATACGGATGCTTACAAAGGCTCCTATAGCAAAAAGGAGGTGAGTGGGGAAAAGCCTACACCCTGTGGCAGGCACAATATGGTACCCGCCACTCTATGCATGCTTGGATCGGGGGGACCCATGGGCACACCCCTGTGACCGATTCAGAGGGCCCTGGGTGAAGGGGGGCCTGCTACGGTCTCCAGAGGTACGTTTCCGACAGCCGTTTTATCTTGCTGAGACCGAGGCAGAACGGCTGTCCGATTGTATTTATTTGCTCGTTCAAAATCGGCTCTATTGTGCGGCACAGTTTGTCTACGGATGAGACGTACCGAGCGGTTCTGGTCTGGCGTGTATGCGAACTTCGCATCGTACTTGGCTGTCCGGACCAGTGTACGATTCGGTCGTAAACAAGGGCTACGAATCTGATCCGGTAAAGCCAAATCCATTTGTAGCCCTTCCGAGCGAGATTGGAATCGACCCCTAAATGAGAGTCAATTAATAATTTCTCACAGACGGCCTCACAAAGGAGTTTCCTCACCAACATAGGCAAGATGGGTGAGGGAAGTCATGTATGAAAGCAGTGTATATGATTCTATTTTTGGAACACACTCCCTTAAAGGTGCGACAGCTTCCAGTGCATTTATCCTGGGAAGGGGGCTTCAAGAAATCCTTAGGGCAGCAGACTGGTCGCACAAAACTATTTGCAAGAATTGTTATTTCAGACCAATCTCTATTGTGATTGATAATGTTCTTAATGCACTTTGAACTTGCATAATGTTGACCTCTGTGTCATGCCATAAAATTTAGATTTCATAGCCTGCTGGGCAGAAAAAATGGATTTTATAAAAGATAAGCTAAGATTATCCCTCTACTTTTTAATGTAATCCACCTTAATGTTACTGATGTTATTAAAGATATTATGTGAATCTATTCTTGAATCTTGTTATGTCCGGACCATCAGTTGGAAAATTGTCTTCAATTGAAGTTGAATCTCTTCCTGTTGGATTATCTTGTTTGTAGTTACACAAAGAAGGAAGATGGCTGCTTGTGGGGGCTTTATACCATTTTGAAATGTTCATTGAAGTTCTGTATTCTTTAATTGTTGAAGCTGCTGAGCTGTGGCAAGAAAGGAGATTTGCATAATCTTAGCGTCTGTATCTTTAATAATATTCAGATGTTGTGCCCAGCAGGCTGGGAAAAATCGAAATTATCCCAATCGTAGAAGTCGTCAACTTCACAGCATTTACCAACGTGGCACCAGTGCTTGAAAACTCAAAATAATCGGGCCTCATCCGAGGAAATTAAGACTAATATTGGACCTTCTTTTCATGGGACTGAATTTAAGAAGCTGCTTAATTACCTAGGAATACGCCACTGCCACATCACACCGCAGTAGTCGCAAGCAAATGGAGAGGCTGAGCCTCCCTGAACAAAGCCCTGCGAATTGCCACGGTGGAAAAGAACAACTCCAAACTCAGTCTCTAGCGGTTCCTAAGAGAATACAGAGGGACACTGCACTGCACTACCCAATGCAATCTCTCTTCACTGATGATCAAAAGGCCCAGAACAGACCTGATCTAAGTCCATCAAGGAAGGTCATCGCTGCCCTACAATCCGAGCTTTGCCCATGCCCAACGCACGCAAAACAATGTGTGCGCAAGCCTGAAGAGATAGGCGGCAACGCGACAAATCAAGCCAGGTGAGACCGTCATATTCAAAGACCGAAGGCCAGGGAGGAAGTTTGGGACACCCTTTGAGCCCGGTGTTTGGACAGTGATCAATGAAAATGGCACCGTGATCACTGCACGGACAGGGAATGAACAAGTGACCAGGAACGTCCCATTGTCCCACACACCAAGCTCACAGAACACGAAGCAAAGGGAGAAAACACCATAATGGACAAATTAAATATCAGCGAAGGACCCAGTGGTGTTCCCCCAGACAATCAGACACTGGGCCCAGCTGTTGGGAAAGAAAGGAACGTAACCAGTCAAGATGTCTGTTAAGCAGAGGACTACTCACACCACCAGTGGTACAATCTGAGACCAAATCCACCACTGAGCCAATGGCTCAGACACTTTTTGTGTTAGATTGAACAAGGAACTTTGATGCAGAGTTTGCCATGGATGTTGTGAGCCACCCTGGACCACACAGCGGTAGCCCGCTTCCCAGGACATGCACCTTGTTCATCCTCTGGCCAGGCATGGCCGGAGACTATATAATAAAGGGGTCCTACACCACACATGGTATTTCACCCGTACCAAACAACCTGTATGTCATAGGGTAGCAGTGGGGCCTACTACAGGGCAGTGTGTTCTACTTGTGCTGGGTCACCCTGTCAGTCTTGTCAGATGTTTAAAGATTCTGCAAAGTTAGTAGATGACTCTCTTTTAAAAAATGTAAATACTTAAGTTATCTTTGCTAATATATTTTATGAGCGTTCTCTTCCACTCTCATCAAGCATTTAAACAAGCATTGGCAATGTGAATTGTTATTTATTATGGGTAATGGAAAGTTTTATACCAAGCTTCATAACACAATAAATGTACAACATGGTTAGCAGGGGAAACATCCTTTACAACGCAACTTTTACCACGCAGTGCCTTTACGACGCAACTATTACAACGCAAACCATTACATCACATTGCGCTGGGGGGTGCTCTATGATAGAGAATAGATTTAATTTACTATCCAACACCTCCCCCACTATCCACGGGGACTGGAGTTGGAATAGTAAATGAAACTATTCACTATCCAGCAACCCTCAACACTATGCGTTGTAAAGGCATGCGTTGTAAAAGTTGCGATGTAAAGGCATGCGTGGTAAAAGCATGCGTTGTAATGTCATACATCCGGTTAGCAGCAGCACAACCGCCCATATCACAAATAAGTTAATGATAGGTGGCAGTAGCAAAAGGATCATAATCTGAATCTCTCACACATACAGGACAGGTTCAACAAAGTTAGCTAACACACTAAATAGTGAGTGGAAGGAGTTAAATGACTATTGTGTGATTTCCATAAGCATACAAGAAGTACAACACTCCTATAAGAAACAGCCAAACCACCTATAGAATTACATACATTCATGTCCTCGTATAGGATGATGAACACGCACCCACCTATGCTTTATCAGTGGCTTCCATGTCTTGCATTGGGAAGCATTCAAGAATAGTACTTGTTACTGGTTGTAGTCTCCAAGTACGAGTTCCCTAGTTTGGGCGTGGGTATATCACTTATGTTAGTCTTTATTTTCTTCCTTTATTAAACTGACCTATATTAAAATGTATTTAATGTGGGTGAGATAAAAACTGCGTTTACTTGTGTCTCCCTACCACAAGAATCAAATAAAGGGCTGGGCAACAGACCATACTTCTATTTTCAACTGCATGTTTCAGTGCTCGAATATTGTCCTCTGCAGTAATGTGCCTTCCTGTTTAATACAGAGATTTCTAATCAAAATTTTGTGAAACTGTCCTTGTTTCCTAGTGTATGTTCAGCAGCTTCAGACGGGAGGTAGTCGGAAGAGGACAATGTGACAAGTTTCCTCAATAAGGCAATGGCAGTAAGGCAGTGAAGTCCAGGTCCCATAATTCTCTGCAGTCTCACCTATGTTGCATCATGTCTTGAAAAGTAGCGGTGTGGAGGCTGAGGAAACAGCTTTTAGCTTATCCTGGACCTCAGGCCCTGCCGAAAGTATCACTGATTACCACTGCATTATTTCAATGTAGTACCTTAGATGAAATCACTGCACTGAGTGGATTTTAATACAATTGGTTAACCACACCCTTTTACGGTGACAACTTTAATAATGACTCAAGAGGCAAGTCAGTTATATTGTTTCCTCTTTATAAACCTCTATTTTTATAGTTTTTTTTTCTTTCTGGATTTTTATAAAGCAGAAACTGGAGTCAGATATCAGAGTACTTTACATGAGCACCAGTTGCGTTGCACAAGCACACGTTCCTTTTTATTAGGCACTGGGAGATTAAATAATTTGTGTGGGTAAAGAAACAATAGCAAGCTTCCAATTAAGGCACTGTTAAACATGCATGTGTAACCAAATAGTGTGCCACTATTAACAACTGACTGAGACATCATCTTGTTTCTTAGTATGAAAATATTTAATTAGTTTTTAAATCTCTTTTGTTTTAGTATTTAGTCTTAATCAGTTGTGTTATCATACATATATACAGAATGAATAAATGGACACATATAATATGTAAATAAAAAGGGAAAGTCAATCCAAATAATACAAACAATAATTGTTACTTTCTCAAAAACCAGACAGATTTGATGAGGGCTAGCGGTAGATAACAGCTACGCGCGTTTCAGCACTTCTGCCTACGTCAGGGAACCATCTATAGCGAAAAATTGTATAGGGCACAGAACATTATTTTAAGGTTACACCTTTCCAATATATATACAAGTTTAATGTACAATTTTGCACAAACTATAGCCTAGAATATTAAAATTACCTCTCATGAATGTGATTCAATACACATAGGAAGCATTAAGGCAACTCTCAGATGAGAACTTCTACATCAAATGTACTAATGAGACCTACCAGCAAAGTATTACAGATTATGATAAACTCATTGCCAAGTGGTATGATCAACACATGCTGAGTAGAGATGAACACCTGTTCCTACGTACTAATTGCCCTATGACTCCTACTTTTTACCACCTCCCAAAATTGCACAAAAATCGTGACTGCCCACCTGGCCGCCCAATCATTTCTTCTATTGGGAGTCTCACAGAGAATATGTCTCGTTTTGTGGACCACACTCTATTTCCTTTAGTGTCTACCTTGGACTCCTATGTGCGAGACACAAAGGATTTTTTGATGAAACTGCAGAATTTGGTGTGGGAACAGGAATATCTTCTGATGGTATTAGACATCACCAGCCTCTATACAATTATTGAACATCATCATGGACTAGAGGCTGTGAAATGGGCATTAGAACAACGCCAGCTATGATTTTCTAGACACAATCTAATGATTCTAGAATTCGTAGAATTTTGTCTGAAACATAACATTTTCCTGTTTGAGGAACAACTATATATCCAGAAGTCTGGTACGGCGATGGGTACCTGCTTTGCCCCCAGCTACGCGAACTTGTTCATGGGCTGGTGGGAGGAGCAGGTACCCAGGAGCTGCATGGTAGGAGGCAAAGAGGGAAAGGTCATCTGTTGGCATCGGTATATCGATGACCTTTTCGTTGTGTGGAAAGGCAACCTTGAAACAGCTCATGAGTACATCAATGTACTAAATAACAATACAATCAATCTACATTTTTCGGGAACAGTAAGTCCGGTGGCAGCGGACTACCTGGACCTCAAAATATATGTAGAAGACGGATACCTCCACACAAACCTCTTCAGGAAATAAACTGCTGGCAACTCCACACTGCATGCCAGCAGTAGCCATCCTCCACAATTAATCAACAGTATCCCCTACGGGGAACTGCTGATACTTCGCAGGAATTGTTCCAAACCATCTGATTTCGAAGCGGCTGCTTCGGAATGCATATCCCGATTTAGAGCTAGGGGGTATGGTGAGAAAATACTAAACAACACTCTCAATAGAGTCAGAAAAATAGAGAGACAGTCCCTTTTGACCAATAACTCCGAACAGGTCAATCGTAGAGGCTTGCCAGGTGAGAACAAGGGTAAGTTCAGAGTTATAACCCCCTATTCAGCAGGAGCGGAAAGCTTTAGAGCAATGCTACGGAAGAACTGGCATATTCTCTTAACTGATAGCGTGCTCAAAGAAGATCTTCCAACCCAGCCACTCCTAACCTTCAGCAAAGCTAGATCATTAGGCGACATACTAGTGACCAGTCATCTAGAGAAAGTGCCCCAGAGAAGCAATACCTTAAGGGAGCAAAGAGGCTTTTACCCCTGCGGCCGCTGCAAAGCGTGCGCAGGCAGTAAACGTGTCCTTTCCTATGTTATAACAGAAACTGGCAGGAAAATGTACATAAATAAATTCATTACCTGCAGCACACAGTATGCCGTCTATTGCCTACAGTGCCCCTGTGGCTTACGCTATATTGGGAGCACGATTAAGGAGATCAAGCTCAGAATACTCGAGCACATGCGAGCCATCGACAAAGTAGATCAGGCCTATCCGGTGGCTCGTCACTTTGCGGAGGCCCACAATCGAGACCGGAACAAGCTCCAGTATTTCGGCCTCGATATTGTACCCCCTAACATACGTGGTGGTGACCGCCTACGCAGATTAAGGAGACTTGAGTCCCGATATATTATTGATCTCTGCACGAAACATCCCAAAGGTCTTAACAGTGGGGAGGAGATGGATTTCCATTTGGGGAAATAAACTCATCAGAGCAGAGAATAACACTTGGTAGACATTATTCCAAGATGGTAGCCCATCCTAATGAACTGTAATTAGAACTTCTTATATATCATCGTATATGGAATAATTGTATACCAATGTACATAATAGCTCTAGAACTTCTGCTTGAATTTTGTCATGTATATATTAATTGTGTGAGAGACTCTTTGTATTGTTATATGACCCACAGCATTTGACTTGTTTTATAACTCTTTATTATGAATTCAAGAGATATTGTACATGCTTTGTGCTCTAGATCGAATGATCTGCAATTTGATTGGGAGCAACATATGGACATATCACAAGAGCCTCCTGCACATCCATTTTTCCACTGTATATAATATTGACTTTCACCATATGGGTTCCATTATGGACTTACTTTATAATTTCCACATGAAATGTGAATTATATGTTGTGAATAACTACACATAACTTTCTGACGCTGTACGCGATGCATCTCACTCTATATATATCCCACACTCTTTTTATAAGTTACCCTTATCACATGGTTGTTGATTTGAGAGTTACTTATCCCTTTTTTGTTATAGGCGGTTTGGACCATGTATTTCATATGGGGACATTAGCCGATCCACGGCTGTATGTTTTTGTCTAAACTTATGACGTTTATTATTGATACGCCATGCATGGAATAATGCGTTTGCCCATCTGTGGGCTTAACCACTTTAGTCTATCTTATGTACAATGTCATTCTGTGTTACATATATAACAGACATTACAAGATGGCCGCACCTATTCCATGCAAGGTGTAAGTCCCCTTGTTTATGTCCATGCCTTACTGAATGTGGGAGTGATCATCATCTGTTTAAAACAATGTCGGGAGTAAACACAGTGCATCACACACTGACGAAGGCAGACCGCCGAAACGCGTCTGTGTGCACCCCTCCGCTAAATAAAATCTAGCGCGTTGAAACCTTCATCCTCGAGTGCTGTCTTATTCTTTCCGGGAGTTGGAGGGATTTGGAGCGTTATATATATATATATATATATATATATATATATATATATATATATATATATATATATATATATATATATATATATATATATATATATATATATATCCACAACAAGAGATAGCCCCAAGGAGAGACGACACAGGCAGGTAAGTTTCTTTCGTTTTTATTTTTCTTCTGCAGCTTGCAAACAGGTTAACAGCATCACTGGCAGCGCTTCGTGAAGGTAGCCAAATGCGTTTCAGGAATCACACTTCCTTTCTTCAGTGGCTCGAATGCTGTGAACAACAGTGCAGAATAATCTGGCGCACATGTATTTAAAGTACCTGCCGCAGTGGGCGTGGCCGCATAGCCTTCTGGTTCTCGTAGTACGTCAGAGTTTTCACCAAGTGGGTCTGCCCTGTGTGCACAAAAATTAAGCAATGTTCAAAACCCCAGTGGGTTGGTGACAGTCAATGCTGTAAAGGCTGTCCTGCTTTATAACTGCAAAAACACGAACATGCTGACAGCACAGGCATGGCGCCGTCATTCTGCCTCCCCAGTGCCGGCTCCTCTTTGGTTTCATCTCAGGCCCGCCAAACAGCAGTGGGCGTCTCTCCGCAGCTGGCAAAGCCGCTAAATTTCCACAACAAGAGATAGCCCCAAGGAGAGACGCCACAGGCAGGTAAGTTTCGTTTGTTTTTATTTTTCTTCTGCAGCTTGCAAACAGGTTAACAGCATCACTGGCAGCGCTTTGTGAAGGTAGCCAAACGCGTTTCAGGAATCACACTTCCTTTCTTCAGTGGCTCGAATGCTGTGAACAACAGAGCAGAATAATCTGGCACACATGTATTTAAAGTACCTGCCCCAGTGGGCGTGGCCGCATGGCCTTCTGGTTCTCGTAGTACGTCAGAGTTTTCGCCAAGTGGGTCTGCCCTGTGTGCACAAAAATTAAGCAATGTTCAAAACCCCAGTGGGTTGGTGACAGTCAATGCTGTAAAGTCTGTCCTGCTTTATAACGAACAAAAACACGAACATGCTGACAGCACAGGCATGGTGCCATCATACTGCCTCCCCAGTGCCAGCTCCTCTTTGGTTTCAGCACAGGCTATGTGATCAAGCCTCGTTGTTGGAGGCGAAACGTGTCATGGTGGATTGCAGGCTATAACTTTGGCACAATAAAGCACTGAAAAACTGCACTCATTTGGTGGTTTCGCTCTTTTCGTTGTTCTGCATGAAGGAGCTACTGATGGCGACTTTCTGGATATATATATATATTTATATATCAAACCACAAGTTTGCCTGCAATGAGTGAGCCCACAACAGGTAAGTTCCATCAGCCACTCGTTTTAATGGAGGAAGCAATAACAAACCAGCAGAGTGCCTTGCTCAAATTTGAAAGTTCAGCCCGACGCGTTTCGTGCTATGCAGCACTTCTTCATGGGCAACTGACTTCCTGGTGAATAAAAACGCTGCGGCAAAAAGCACCCAATTAAGTTCTTAACATCCCGCCCTAATGGGCGCGGCCACCCCGTGGCCTCCTGGTAGTTGTGGTGCTTGAGTGTTCCTCTTGTGAGTTGTCGTGCGTTTATCCTGATTATTAAAGTTTTTATCCAAGTGGGTTGCAAAGGAAACCTCTCGCCGCTTTGCCATGTCTTTACCTTCCTTCATTGGCATTACCTGTCCCCTGTAGCTGTAACGTGGTGGCCGCGCCCATTAGGGCGGGATGTTAAGAACTTAATTGGGTGCTTTTTGCCGCAGCGTTTTTATTCACCAGGAAGTCAGTTGCCCATGAAGAAGTGCTGCATAGCACGAAACGCGTCGGGCTGAACTTTCAAATTTGAGCAAGGCACTCTGCTGGGCAAACTTGTGGTTTGATGTTGAAGCGGCACCGCCTGGGTCGCGAGTTGAGTCCCGCTGCTCCGCAGTCCTGCTGAGACGCCAAGCGACGTTACAGCTACAGGGGACAGGTAATGCCAATGAAGGAAGGTAAAGACATGGCAAAGCGGCGAGAGGTTTCTTTTGCAACCCACTTGGATAAAAACTTTAATAATCAGGATAAACGCACGACAACTCACAAGAGGAACACTCAAGCACCACAACTACCAGGAGGCCACGGGGTGGCCGCGCCCATTAGGGCGGGATGTTAAGAACTTAATTGGGTGCTTTTTGCCGCAGCGTTTTTATTCACCAGGAAGTCAGTTGCCCATGAAGAAGTGCTGCATAGCACGAAACGCGTCGGGCTGAACTTTCAAATTTGAGCAAGGCACTCTGCTGGTTTGTTATTGCTTCCTCCATTAAAACGAGTGGCTGATGGAACTTACCTGTTGTGGGCTCACTCATTGCAGGCAAACTTGTGGTTTGATGTTGAAGCGGCACCGCCTGGGTCGCGAGTTGAGTCCCGCTGCTCCGCAGTCCTGCTGAGACGCCAAGCGACGTTACAGCTACAGGGGGCAGGTAATGCCAATGAAGGAAGGTAAAGACATGGCAAAGCGGCGAGAGGTTTCTTTTGCAACCCACTTGGATAAAAACTTTAATAATCAGGATAAACGCACGACAACTCACAAGAGGAACACTCAAGCACCACAACTACCAGGAGGCCACGGGGTGGCCGCGCCCATTAGGGCGACATGTTAAGAACTTAATTGGGTGCTTTTTGCCGCAGCGTTTTTATTCACCAGGAAGTCAGTTGCCCATGAAGAAGTGCTGCATAGCACGAAACGCGTCGGGCTGAACTTTCAAATTTGAGCAAGGCACTCTGCTGGTTTGTTATTGCTTCCTCCATTAAAACGAGTGGCTGATGGAACTTACCTGTTGTGGGCTCACTCATTGCAGGCAAACTTGTGGTTTGATGTTGAAGCGGCACCGCCTGGGTCGCGAGTTGAGTCCCGCTGCTCCGCAGTCCTGCTGAGACGCCAAGCGACGTTACAGCTACAGGGGACAGGTAATGCCAATGAAGGAAGGTAAAGACATGGCAAAGCGGCGAGAGGTTTCTTTTGCAACCCACTTGGATAAAAACTTTAATAATCAGGATAAACGCACGACAACTCACAAGAGGAACACTCAAGCACCACAACTACCAGGAGGCCACGGGGTGGCCGCGCCCATTAGGGCGGGATGTTAAGAACTTAATTGGGTGCTTTTTGCCGCAGCGTTTTTATTCACCAGGAAGTCAGTTGCCCATGAAGAAGTGCTGCATAGCACGAAACGCGTCGGGCTGAACTTTCAAATTTGAGCAAGGCACTCTGCTGGTTTGTTATTGCTTCCTCCATTAAAACGAGTGGCTGATGGAACTTACCTGTTGTGGGCTCACTCATTGCAGGCAAACTTGTGGTTTGATGTTGAAGCGGCACCGCCTGGGTCGCGAGTTGAGTCCCGCTGCTCCGCAGTCCTGCTGAGACGCCAAGCGACGTTACAGCTACAGGGGACAGGTAATGCCAATGAAGGAAGGTAAAGACATGGCAAAGCGGCGAGAGGTTTCTTTTGCAACCCACTTGGATAAAAACTTTAATAATCAGGATAAACGCACGACAACTCACAAGAGGAACACTCAAGCACCACAACTACCAGGAGGCCACGGGGTGGCCGCGCCCATTAGGGCGGGATGTTAAGAACTTAATTGGGTGCTTTTTGCCGCAGCGTTTTTATTCACCAGGAAGTCAGTTGCCCATGAAGAAGTGCTGCATAGCACGAAACGCGTCGGGCTGAACTTTCAAATTTGAGCAAGGCACTCTGCTGGTTTGTTATTGCTTCCTCCATTAAAACGAGTGGCTGATGGAACTTACCTGTTGTGGGCTCACTCATTGCAGGCAAACTTGTGGTTTGATGTTGAAGCGGCACCGCCTGGGTCGCGAGTTGAGTCCCGCTGCTCCGCAGTCCTGCTGAGACGCCAAGCGACGTTACAGCTACAGGGGACAGGTAATGCCAATGAAGGAAGGTAAAGACATGGCAAAGCGGCGAGAGGTTTCTTTTGCAACCCACTTGGATAAAAACTTTAATAATCAGGATAAACGCACGACAACTCACAAGAGGAACACTCAAGCACCACAACTACCAGGAGGCCACGGGGTGGCCGCGCCCATTAGGGCGGGATGTTAAGAACTTAATTGGGTGCTTTTTGCCGCAGCGTTTTTATTCACCAGGAAGTCAGTTGCCCATGAAGAAGTGCTGCATAGCACGAAACGCGTCGGGCTGAACTTTCAAATTTGAGCAAGGCACTCTGCTGGTTTGTTATTGCTTCCTCCATTAAAACGAGTGGCTGATGGAACTTACCTGTTGTGGGCTCACTCATTGCAGGCAAACTTGTGGTTTGATGTTGAAGCGGCACCGCCTGGGTCGCGAGTTGAGTCCCGCTGCTCCGCAGTCCTGCTGAGACGCCAAGCGACGTTACAGCTACAGGGGACAGGTAATGCCAATGAAGGAAGGTAAAGACATGGCAAAGCGGCGAGAGGTTTCTTTTGCAACCCACTTGGATAAAAACTTTAATAATCAGGATAAACGCACGACAACTCACAAGAGGAACACTCAAGCACCACAACTACCAGGAGGCCACGGGGTGGCCGCGCCCATTAGGGCGGGATGTTAAGAACTTAATTGGGTGCTTTTTGCCGCAGCGTTTTTATTCACCAGGAAGTCAGTTGCCCATGAAGAAGTGCTGCATAGCACGAAACGCGTCGGGCTGAACTTTCAAATTTGAGCAAGGCACTCTGCTGGTTTGTTATTGCTTCCTCCATTAAAACGAGTGGCTGATGGAACTTACCTGTTGTGGGCTCACTCATTGCAGGCAAACTTGTGGTTTGATGTTGAAGCGGCACCGCCTGGGTCGCGAGTTGAGTCCCGCTGCTCCGCAGTCCTGCTGAGACGCCAAGCGACGTTACAGCTACAGGGGACAGGTAATGCCAATGAAGGAAGGTAAAGACATGGCAAAGCGGCGAGAGGTTTCTTTTGCAACCCACTTGGATAAAAACTTTAATAATCAGGATAAACGCACGACAACTCACAAGAGGAACACTCAAGCACCACAACTACCAGGAGGCCACGGGGTGGCCGCGCCCATTAGGGCGGGATGTTAAGAACTTAATTGGGTGCTTTTTGCCGCAGCGTTTTTATTCACCAGGAAGTCAGTTGCCCATGAAGAAGTGCTGCATAGCACGAAACGCGTCGGGCTGAACTTTCAAATTTGAGCAAGGCACTCTGCTGGTTTGTTATTGCTTCCTCCATTAAAACGAGTGGCTGATGGAACTTACCTGTTGTGGGCTCACTCATTGCAGGCAAACTTGTGGTTTGATGTTGAAGCGGCACCGCCTGGGTCGCGAGTTGAGTCCCGCTGCTCCGCAGTCCTGCTGAGACGCCAAGCGACGTTACAGCTACAGGGGACAGGTAATGCCAATGAAGGAAGGTAAAGACATGGCAAAGCGGCGAGAGGTTTCTTTTGCAACCCACTTGGATAAAAACTTTAATAATCAGGATAAACGCACGACAACTCACAAGAGGAACACTCAAGCACCACAACTACCAGGAGGCCACGGGGTGGCCGCGCCCATTAGGGCGGGATGTTAAGAACTTAATTGGGTGCTTTTTGCCGCAGCGTTTTTATTCACCAGGAAGTCAGTTGCCCATGAAGAAGTGCTGCATAGCACGAAACGCGTCGGGCTGAACTTTCAAATTTGAGCAAGGCACTCTGCTGGTTTGTTATTGCTTCCTCCATTAAAACGAGTGGCTGATGGAACTTACCTGTTGTGGGCTCACTCATTGCAGGCAAACTTGTGGTTTGATATATTTATATATATATATATATATATATATATATATATATATATATATATATATATATATATATATATATATATATATATTACCTACTGGCGGTCGCCAGTAGGTATATATAGTTAGGATTTTTTCCCTATGGGATTTCTGAAAATTCTATGTCTAATAACTTTGGCGTTTGTGGACGGAATCGGCTGAAATTTTCAGGAAAATGGCACATTTTGTTTCTGAGCAGCTCCTGGAAATTTGAAGGGGGTTCGTCAAGGGGGGGGGCCGAGAAAAAAGGGGGGTCCCAAAACGCGTTTTTCCCATGTTAATTTCCATAGGGCGGTTGGACTCACTTTTAGCCCGAACGGCTGAATGGATTTCCACGAAACTTGGCAAAATTGTAGGGACTGTTAGCCCGATGTGCCTTTGCTAGGTCTCAATATATGTGCTTCAGTGGATTTTGAGAAATTAACGTTTAAATCAAGATATATATCTGTAACAGCGCTCCGGGCAGCGATCCGGTTAGCGAACTTTTCGCGTATCGGAACTTTGCGATGCGAAGCTGATTGGCCCTCCGGTGTCTGTCAACATTCTAAACAGTCCGGAGCGGCCGCCATCTTGTCTCTCGGTAGGATCGAGAGACAAGAGGAGGCCAAAACAAAGGGGGAAATGAAGGAAAGGGGGCAAGGTAGACCCCTTCTGACCCCCTAGGATTGATGAGGGGGATATTTTAGAGCCACGCGGGGCCCCCAAAAAAAAAAAAAAATCCGATTTTTTCGCCGTAGAGACGCGTCTTGGTAAGCGAACCGGGCAGCTAACCGGGCAGCTAACCGGGAAGCTAACCGGCAGTGTAACGGGAGTCTGAGGAGTAGCTGATTGGCTGTCAACATTGTAAACAGTCCGGAGCGGCCGCCATCTTGTCTCTCGGTAGGATCAAGAGACAAGAGGAGACCAAAACAAAGGGGGAAATGAAGGAAAGAGGGCAAGGTAGACCCCTTCTGACCCCATAGGATTGATGAGGGGGATATTATAAAACCACGCGGGGCCCAAAAAAAAAAAAATCCTGAGGAGTAGCTGATTGGCTGTCAACATTGTAAACAGTCCAGAGCGGCCGCCATCTTGTCTCTCGGTAGGATCGAGAGACAAGAGGTGGAAAAAAAAAGGTGTAAATGAATGAAAGGGGTAAGGCAGACCCCTCCTGAACCCCTAGGATTGATGAGGGGGCTATTAAAGTTCCCTGCGGGGCAAAAGAAAAAAAAATTGCGATTTTTCGCGGTAAAGGTGCTTCCTGGTACGTTAACCGGGCAGCTAACCGGCAGCGTAACGGGAGTCCAACATATTGTGTTTTTTGAACGTTTGTGATATGTGCACGTGTGGATTTTGTCTAATTAAGGTTAAAAAAATATATATATATCTTTAAGCGTGTTCTGGCGCGCTTACGTTTTGGGTTTGGTTTGCGCTGCAGAGACGATACGTCACGGTTATGCGATGCATCATGAGGCGTCTCACGGGCTACGTGATACGTCACTTAATAAAGAATATATTTTACAGCTATAGATATTAGCTTTTAAAAAACCAATGAAATTCACAGAAAAAACCATAGGTTATAGACCATATATAGTTAGGAATTTGCATTTACAAAACCTTGAAAATTCACTGAAAAAACCATAGGTTATAGACCATATATAGTTAGGGATTAGCATTTAAAAAAACCTTATTTTATTTGCACAAAACCATTGAAATTCCATATATAGTTAGTTGCACTAACTATATATCGCGGACCCGCAATCCACTGCTAATGATGTCACATATTACATCATTCATGACATGGTCAGTGACATCACTGATGACATCACTGATGACATCTCAAATGACATCACTGATGACATCACTGATGACATCTCAAATGACATCACTGATGACATCACTGACATCTCATTTGACATTACTGATTACATCACTGATGATATCATTTATGTGATAATACATCTTCAGACTGTAATATAACCTTAGATACACTCAGTGTAAACAGGCACTCACAGACTGTCACACATCCATGGAGTTACTCACACACCTAGTCAGTCATTCAAAGAATCAATCACATCTCCATTTCCTCAACTATACAGTTATACACACCTTACTTATTCAAACATATAGTAACACATATTTACTCTCTTATACAATCCTTGATACAAGTTCACAATGATTCATACAGCCACTCACACATTCACTGGCTCTTATGTTCAGTTATTTATATATGTCAACTCTCACATGGAGTGTGTTTTACATATGTACTTACTTTGACATGTAGCACTGAGATATCCATTCACTCACCAATATACTCATGCACACAGTCAACTGTCCATACAGCTGTTTCTACATGCACTTTTGAACCCATACACCTAGGGAATCAACTGCTCACACATCTATGCACAGAGTTATACACCTCCCAGCCACCCACACACATACTCAGTCTCCCATACAAATACTTGGGCAACCATTCAATAACCCATATAGTTACTGATATAGCTACTGATTTAAACATGCAGCAGTTTACAGAACAACATAAATAATGATTGCCAAATTAAGACACTTTAATCACTAACCCATACACTCAGTGAGACACATTTAATCATTCTCTCATACAGTCAGTCATGCACCTACTAAATCCTTCATCCAGACACTTATACATCCACTCATTCTTCAATATGTAAGACATATTTTAACTTTACAGAAACATACAGTCACTGGGTGTTGTCATCAGTGATGTCATCAGTGATGTCATCAGTGATGTCATTTGAGATGTCATCAGTGATGTCATCAGTGATGTCACTGACCATGTCATGAATGATGTAATATGGGACATCATTAGCAGTGGATTGCGGGTCCGCGATATATAGTTAGTGCAACTAACTATATATGGAATTTCAATGGTTTTGTGCAAATAAAATAAGGTTTTTTAAATGCTAATCCCTAACTATATATGGTCTATAACCTATGGTTTTTTCAGTGAATATATATATATATATATATATATATATATATATATATATATATATATATATATATATATATATATATATATATATATATATATATATATATATATATATATATATATATATATATATATATATATAATCTCCATTTAAATTCATATTTACTTGACACATTATTTGATACATTCTTTGTTCAGTTTTCCCAACAATGGGAATGATATGTCCTGGCCACTCCACCCGTAGCGTAAAGAAAAGAAAAAATTGCACAATTAAAAGGAAAAAAGGAATAGATCTTTTTAGTATAGTGAGATATAGAACATAATAATGACTACGTCAGAGAAATCATGAAGGGAAAAGATTGATAATGAATAAAAGCTATAGGGCCCAAATTATAAAATTGAAAAATACAAACTAGTAACAGAAGAAAGTGTTATTTAATAATTTTGTTATATCATTGCCTCTGGAAACCTCTAGTATTAGTTATTAATGTTGTTATATCATTGCCTCTAAAAGGCACTGGTATGAGCGAGATTTGTGCCTAGTTGGTAGCGCACAACAATATATGCAAATCGGTTGTGGAACAGACTATAAAATATATATGAATTCCTAAATTGATCTCACCTTAAGTCTTGAGTAGGAAACAAAATAGTTGCTGCCTCTCTGTTGAGGTGCTTGAGTTGTCTATATCTAAAAACAGGGAACACCTGGATTTTAATGCCTCTGTCGTATAACATGTATACAACTTTTAAAGGTAAGAAGTCAACAGAATTTCTTACTTCAAGATTATAAGGATGTGTGACCATACACAAACTGCGATACTGCAATAAGTAGATCAAGCGAGGGCAGTCTAAGCTCCTATGATGGTAAAGAGTCAAAAAAGATAACAGACTCCTCTTAATGTGACATGACTTCATATTTAGGTATAATCAAAAGCATATAAGTTGCTATCATTAAGACGAAAAAACTTACTGTATGAACATCAGAAAATACTGTTACACTAACATGCCTGGTACTTTAGGAAAGGATTGTTGAACCAAAATTAGCGCAAATCGCCAGGGAAACAGTAGCGATTCTGATAGTGTAATAAGCGATGACCCCAATGATAATTGAATCTAAAAAAGGATGGCATGAACATCTCATAAGTAACCACAAATCTACATGGAGTGGTATATCTCGTTTAATTAGTTAAAAAGAGGAGCTTACTGTTTGTAGTCAACAAAGGCTCTTGCACCATATATATATTCTCTCTTGCTGCAAAAAGTGTTAAGTCTAAAGAAAAGATGGTGTAAACATAGCATTAATCACCACAAATCTACATAGAATGGTATATTCCATTTTGTAGGTGAAAAAAGAGGTGCTTACTTTCTATCATTGACAAAGGATCTTTTGCATATATATTCTCTAGCCACCAAAATGGATAAACGCCTTAAGTCCTTGGGTCATCCATGCTAAAAATACAACATTGGGTCTTTTAGGTAATGTAAGAATATCTGGACGATAGTGATTTGCCCAGAATCACAGGATGTTGAGCATCATTAAAGAGAATTAAACCTGGTTCCCCAGATTTGAGATCGACCGCCCTAGCCGTTAGGCCACATCCTCGCCCCAAGAGATGGAGCAACATTATGGCTTATTAGAACATTGGAATGTTGGGAGCTCCATTGAAAACAATGGAGTGCTCCAGGCTTATAATGGTTGTTATTATAATGTTTGGACAGTGTGCATCCTGAACTGAATTATTTGAAGGTTCTCTTTGATGTGATGATACTGGAAAAGGAGGCAAAAGAAAGAAAAGTAATCGCCTGGGTCACACTGATGGTCACGTTTGGAAGCCAGGGTTGAAACCAGGTTTCCTGATAAGACAATGTACAATTCCGTTCCTGGATAGGTGTCACGTTCTTTTCCCCTTCTGCCCATGCAAATTCATTAGGGACCCAAGACAAAAGTCAATTGTCTTGTGCCACCTATACAAGGCTTTTTATTGTTGTTATAGATGAAGAAACATGATGGTCTAATAAACTGTCGGACAGAAATTTATGTATGGTGCACTTCATGAAATGAATGATTTCAAGGTGCCTCTTGAATATGACAATCACAGAAAAAAGACATAGGGTAGAAAGTAATGTGGTCAAGCTGTGAAACTGTGACTAACAGCTGGGTCGCTTGTCACAGACTTGTAATTCATTTTTACTCTGGGTCTAACAAATGATTCTGGCTGGGCATGTTAGGCAAGTATATTCAAAATATCCTTTCTATTTTTATAATATTGGGCAACAGCATTGAAATCATCCCTCTTCCTAGAACAAGTACACTGTGGTCACAAAGCAGTGGAGGCTTTACCTCCTCACAGAACCTGGTCTGTATGACAATAGAAAAGCATGCTTCACTCTCTCACAGAAGGCAATACATGAAATCTTCAATTTCCTCAGGACAGTTTCAGCAGGGCAGAGTGACCCATCATCATAACCCATGCACAGTATGCAAAGAAGAATTGGCAAAGGCAATAAGTTGACACTCTCCTGCTTACGGTACCACATTGCTACATGTATTTATAGATATTAATTCCAGTGCTGGGATTTCATGTGACAGTCTGATGCATTCTGAGTGTTGTAGCCTTTATGTGCATCCATTGACCTGACAGCAATTATTTGTAGTGTAGTGTAGTTCCTATTTCCCTTATAGGCTCTGCGCATTGGAATAATATACACTACAGTTTTCGAATGAGACTAAGGTCAGTATGCCCCTATCGAGTATATTAAAATTAATTACTTGTGTGTGGCAGCTAACTCAGAGGTCACTAGAAACTTCTCGAATAAACAAGAAGGGAGTAGTTTCTAACAACCGCATAAACATGACAACTTTGTTTCCCTTAGAATCGGAACAGTTATAAGAATCATGAAATCAATAGATAACAGTTTCACTCAGTCAATCGTGAATGCTTAGTTTCTTCAGAGTTACACATAAATAGATAGACAGGCATTTCAATAAAAGGAATTATTGAACAGGCTTATTTCTCATGCAAGAGATATGAGCTGTTACAACCGTAATACAGTATGTGAAATATAATACATACAGCGTGAGCAGAAAGAAGAAATAATTCTGCAATAGCATGGTCTTTTAGCTATGACAGATATTCATATATACATACATAAATAACACAGGCTTAAAATATGAATACTTGTCTGGGGCTTCTAAATTGTTCTACCCCAGTGTACCTAACCTAAGTGTGGTACAGAAGTAAGAAGTAGGTGCTATTTTCTATAGTATGGTAAGCTATAGTTTGTATTGCCAAGAATCCCTCTAGGTTCTAATCTACTCCATACCTTAGAATGAGAGAGGTGGGAATATCTTTCCGGATCTCAAACCCTAACACCCCACGAAGAGAGTCAGGACACTGGAAGCTGGATTTTCTGCGAGCAGGTTGACAGCGTCTGGTCAGTGTCACAGGCGAGGACTTGAATGCCTTCCGAACTTGCCATGGTGAGCCGTATAGAGCTGTGTAGCCGAGTTGTGGTTTGCCATGGTAAGTGAAGGTATATTTATACCTGGAAGGTGTCTAGGAATACTAGCATTGACGTAAAGCCTGGCAGAGGAAGACGTCAGGAATGAACAGTTGTTCATGCATAATAAATGAGTTCTTGGAGAAATCAATAATCCAAGCAGGGAAAGTCCCAATGGCTTAAGGGTCTGGTTTCTAAGAAGTCCTTGTGACGTGGGATGGACGGATGAAGGTGACCATGCCTATATTTGGATAGCATGGCTGATGCCTAAATAAGGACTAAGATTCTGTGCCTAAATAAGGGCAATGTGAGTTGTGCCTGTAAAAAGGCTTGATTCGGGAAACCTATGTATGGGTATCTAAATCGAAACACAACACCCACTCCAGTTTCGAATGATCGGCATTATTAAATGCTGAACATGCTAAACATACTAAAATAGAGTTACACATGAGGCTAAAAACATGTCTAAAACATTTGTTATAAATGCATTAAAACTGTTGCTATGCATGAAATGCAATGGTGCTGTACATATTAAAGCAATGTTCAATTCTAAGCATATGCGTACAGTGAATGCTAAATGAATGAACATAAATATATACACAAGATGAAATGGCTCATGATTACAGAAGAAAAAGTTTGTAACCATTTCATGTCAGGTTACATAATTGAAATTGTTTAACAAGGTGACAAATTGTGTCTGGCAGTGTTCAAGGAATTCTGTTCTCTATGAATAGTTCTACTGTAAGCAGATTACTTAAAAGTTGTAAGTCTAGTCTTTGTTTTGAAAAATGAAGGCCAAATTCAGACTCTTCCCGGTACACTGTGTACTGAATCAAAATTCAGTGTACGGGGATGGAGAAAACACGAAATCCTATATTTCTGTAGACAAAAAAATTGTTTAGAAGATTAACTGCACATAGATGCGAAGCATCGTCTTCAGCATTGGAAGCATCAGCAATGTTCATTTCCGATATTACCTCCGTGCCCGTTGTTTCCTTTCATACCTCAGCAGTAGCAATTTGCATCTGTGAGATCTCAATGAATGCTGTCATCAGGATTGGTAGCCTCTGGCGACAACACAGAGCATGGGCCTCTACCGGGCCCAGCACAGTATCGACATCCGTTGGCACGACTGATGGGAGTGTTAGACAGATGTCTATCACGCATTCTTCACTGCAAAGCAGGCAGCATAGAACAGGTAAGATGCCATCTTGTCAGATTGGTCTGAATGACAGAAACCATGTTGTTTTTAATTCTCGTAGACAAGGTAAACCCAAAATATGTACTATGCGCTCACAACACTTTTTTTCCAGGAGAAAATTCTCCAAGATTTCGGGAGTGATGCCGGTGGATTGGCTTGCCATTGCTTAGCAGTAGGAATAAAAACAGGATTCCTGCAATGAGTGCTAGAATTGGTGGCAGACCACCAAACACAGAGTGCACGAAGCTTGGAATGATTCCGAAGACTGCTTGAAAAGGTGTTAACAGTCCTGAACGTACGGTCTAAAATACATGCACAATACCGCTCATATCAGACATGTTTAAAATACGTCCGAACATTTCTGTGAAATGTGTAGGGCAGTTTGTACTTAACAGAGCCTGTATCTCGGCTGAAGTCCTTGCAATTTGTAGATCAAAGGTTTCTTTGGCCGAGGTCAAAGGCACGATTTGTTGCAAAAGAATGGCTTTCATTCTGCTTATAGTATCAATTCGCATAGAAGAGATGTTCAGTGAAGGCCAGAAAGGCGACTCCCTGACTGTGTCTATTTGGGGGAACAAGACTTTCATACAGCAAGTGACCTTGGAAATAACTGTTACTAGATATGGAATTCCTGGCAACATGCCACAGCAGCTGTGATTGTTCAACATAATGTAACTTCCATCTGAAAGTTGTCCAAAAATTGGATTAATCACTGCGGCTGGAGAACCTTGCAGTTGACAGTAGTGGAACCGTTTCAAACTCCGCATAAATTAATACCCTGACATAGGAGCGAACCGCTTAGTGCGTTTTCAAATTGTGTACCGCTAAGAAACACTTCACGCCCCACACTCGTACCACTGTGTTGTAAGGTAAAACCCAGGATGTCTTGATGTATTCTTTACACAACCTTTCATATTTGCCTGCTGGTATATTTTTGAGGCAATACTGAAAATGGAAAGTTGTAACAGGCAGAGTTATTTCGCCATGAATGATCCACTCAGTAGCTGGTTTTTCAGCTCCGTAAATGGCAATTTTTCCAGTTTTTCAATGCTCAGCACTGTATACTATGCTCTTCTTTGTGCCAGTTTGATCTGTTTATCAGTGAGATTGAATTCTGAAAGCAGAGACGACTTTTTGATAAAACGCCAAGGCACATAGCCTGCATGCAAGTTTTGTACTTCCGGTCTAATAGCATAATAGAACGTAATTGAGACTGGCTTTTTCGCAGCATGACCACATTTTGTTCTATAATGTCTATGGCAGAGGATACAATGTTGACCAATGAATATATCCTCGATGACAGAGTTGTTAACCTATTGTCGACTACAGCGAGAGATTTCTGTAAATTAATACAATCAATTTCTCGTATTCTTTCTGCAGCGTCTGCTTGGGTAACCTTCCATATTTCAATATAGCAGCATAGATACCAGCATATATGAAACATTTTTGACAGGGTTTTCTTGGACCGAGTAAGAAATCCCTAAGGTCTGCCTTTCTTGAAGTAAAGATAAGTTTTGTTTCACATCCTCTAGTATAGATTTCTGGAGCCAATCAAGGCACAATGTGTGTTGTTACTACCCTGGATGCTGTCTTTGAACATAGCGTGGGTCTGGCCTATTGAAAGTAAAACCCTGTATTTTGTTCAAGAAACGTTCTTGACAGATGTTTGTGTCTGTGGGCCAGAGCAACCATTTTTCCCCATTCAGAATCTGATCTGTTGTGAATGTACGCCAACCTACCCATGTGTAGTGCTATTACTTGCAGGTGCAGGTATGGACGAAGTGTTCATGTCTTTGATCTTGGCTAACACAAGGCAAGACGTTTGTTGGACAGTGTCATTCAAAAACATTATTTGCTGTGGGATGATACAGGCTCTAAATAAAGCTTCTATCCCCTGCACTTGCCAATCTTTTGTACTCCAGAAAGATTTTGTGTCAATTGTGTCTTTCCAAAATGTGAAACCCTGTCTAGACATTTGGGCAATAAAGGCTGCAGAATAAATCTGTTTCGTATTGGTTAACATACTTTTAATTCCTGTTTTGTTCACATTTTTTAAATAAAACATTTCTGGATTGGATATGTTGAACCCTGAACAATATGGTAACTTCATGGCAAACATTTATGAGCTACCCTTTGGTGGTGTAGGACAGTGTTCCAATTGGTTACACATAAATACATTTCTAGGTGATGCAGATTCATGCAATAAATGTTGACCCTAGTGGTTGTAAGAATAAAGCTGTTCATAGTCTGATGAACCCTCTAAAGAATCATGATTAGAGAATGCAGCTGATTTCTCTAGATCTGACATCATGTTATAAACTGTCTCGAAGTCCCAATCAACATAATAGGTACCAGAGGTAAGAAAGTCACTTAATGAAATTTTAAACAAGTGTGGATTCTTCAAAAGTTCTGATGGGCCGAATATGTCATATTCAGTTTTGTCCCAAACTATACCATCTTGTATAGGAACGGCTGTGATGTTCACTGCTGACAAGTCTCTTGCTTCACAATGGGATGATTTGTGTGGTTTCAGAAGTAAGTTCACTCTTTTACTTGCTGTATCCATTTGAATATATCTTCCATTCACCAGCATGCTCATAGTCATTACTAAAGCTAGCCAAAGCAGAAAGAGAAATATTCCAGAAACAATCCATAGTTCAATCCATGGTGAAACCAGCTAAGTCTTTTTCAGGAGATGAAAAAAGTCTGTTGCTTGTTCTTTGAAAGTTTTTTGTGCTGGCATTGTTTCAGGGTTGCTGGGATCCTCAGAAAACGTATCAAAGGTAATGAAATAGCCAGAGGCAGTTCTGTCAATGGTTGGAATTGCATCAGGATTCGTTTAAATCGCTGGAACCAGTTGATCATGTGTTACATTGGTGTAGACAGGTGTATCAGGACAAACTGTTATTTGGGTTTCTAGAGGAATCAGTTTCATAGCATTGTTGCTTAGTCCTTCATTTCTCACTTCTGACACCTCAAAGGTAATGAGTCTTTCAGTTTCAACCTCTTGGATATTAGCTAGAGGAGTGTGTCTGCTACTTGGTCGAAGTCCACATTGCCTACTGCTTAGTATCGGCCACATAGTGTAGTTTGATGAGGTCGATGGACACTTATCTTTTCTCCTTTTTACCAGCAAGGGGCAGCAAAATCACTGTTCCTGATCTGTGGATTGCTAGGACAGGTACTGGCTGTTTGTAAGAAGGCCAAATTTCTTCTTTTTTTTCCTCATTCTCCTCGAACCTCAGCTAACAAAGGTCATAAGATTGCCACGGTTACTCCAATAAAAGAAGTAGGCTATGTGGTATTCGAGTCCGCCCGTTGTCCCAGGCCTACCAGTAGCAAAATCGACTTCCCTCCAGTTGCTGCCCTCCCTTTGTTAAGGAGAGGATGGTTGTACTCTCTTTTCATGATTTGAGACCAGAGACTGAGGCCGGAGTCCAGGCAGGCTGAAACCTGAAAGGTTACAGCACTCTCCAGCCCAGTATGAGAGTTCCACGGAGGCTTAATCACAGGACACAAAAAAAAACCCTCAGACTAAAGTCCAATTTAGCAAGCTGTTCCAAATGGCACTCTTCTTAGAGCTAATTCAATCGGGCCAGATCTGTTTTGGAAGTTTTGTATAGAGAAGGTAGCCCGTCCGATTGTGTTGGAGGTGTTGTCCCTACCCATCTCTTACATATTTCCCGTCTGGCCAACAGGATAGCAAAGAATAGAAAACCTCTATCGGGGTAAGTGATGTCACTCGCTATACCAAAAATGATGAGTTTAAGGAAATCTGTATTGAGCGACCCAAAATAGAGGAAAGACAATCTCCTATTTATCTCCAGAATTCCAGAAGAGATGGGTAAGCCCAAAACATATGCACATCCGGTACACTTTCCAAGTTGCATTTTTTGCACCTTGCAGGTGGGCCTTTAGAGAATGTGGAGAGCCTTGCCAGGGAGAAATAAGCTCTATATGTCGTAAAATAGTGGTTCCTCCTCAGCCAAGCTGGCTTCACGACTGAGAAGAGAATATTATAAGAGATCTTCCACAATTCCTCCCAGTCTGTCTCCGGGATGACTGCCCCCCATAACTCCTCAGCTAGCTTGAACTCGCCGTCAATAGCCTCTTCGATAGCCCAATAGAAAAAAGAAATCTCTTTCTTCCCTGCAAGCCTGTTGACCAGATGTTCTTCCAGGGGATTCCCCCGGCCTAGCGAGCTCTTCAGATTCTGAGACCAACTTAATATCTGCAACTACTTGAACCTTGACATGCCCCCCTCCAGTTTGTTATTTAATGTGGCCCACGGTAAGAGTGATCCATCAACCGCTAGACCCCCCCCCCCCATACTAATACCCCAGCTGTTTTAAAGGGAACTGCCAGCAGATCTTTTCGGCAGTTGGGGGTTCCTGGACTATCCCACATGGGGGCCAGCGTAGAATAATATTCAAGTCCTGTTAGTTTTTTTACCCTAGCCCATATATGAGCCGCGCCACTTAGGACTTTTAGTCTGACCTTTTGAAGAAAATGTATGTCCCCATACTTAAACAGAAAGCCTTCATGTGGAAGCCCCAGTTGTTCCAACATAGATAAAAACATTTTGTCTCTCCCAGAGAGTCTGGGGATTTTAGTAGCATTCTTGAGTGCGTTAGCTTGAAGGCCCAAGCATAGTATTGAATATCAGGGAGTGCCAGACCGCCTTTCTCCCTTCTGCGTCTTAGCTTCTTCCATGATATTCTAGCAGCTTTAGAGGCCCAAACAAAAGAATTAATAGATTGCTGGAATTTATCTAATAATGCTTTCTCGAAATTCAAAGGTATGGTGTTAAATAAAAATGTTACCTTTGGCAAAATTGAAATTTTTATGAGGTTTAATCTACCCAGGATAGACAATGAGAGGTGAACCCAAGATCTCATAAGTTCTTGACACTCCTTCAAAGTATTAGAGAGATTTACTTTTGAAATGTTGTCTATCTCTGGAACAATTTTAACTCCCAAGTAGCGGAGCTCTTTTTTGGTTTGGTATCTGCATTCCGGTAGGTTCCATGAGATAAGCTCGGTTTTGTCAGCATTAACATCATAGCCAGTAACCCGGCTAAAATCTCTCGCTAGCTCGATCACCCGAGGAAAGGAGAATTCCAGATCCGACGAAAGAATAAGAATGTCGTCGGCATACAGGGCTACCTACCTTCCTCTCCCAAGAGCCGCTCTAGAATGGTGTAATAGATGGCTCTTCCATAAGACGCTGAGTAAATGTCTCTATACATAAGTGAAAGAGAATAGGGGAGAGAGGGCAGCCCTGTCTGGTACCCCTTTTGATTTTAAATGGTCTAGTCATTTTGCCATATACCACCAGCCTAGCTGAGGGCTCACTGTAAATAAGGCGGATGGTACGGCAAACTTTTGGCCCTAGGTTCAGCTTCTCCAAAACCCCTATGAGGTATTTCCAATCCACCCTATTGAATGAAAGAGAAAAAGTGGAGGCGAAATCTATTGCACCAATAAAATCATGAGTAAGGTTATAAAGATGTCTGCCCTTTACGAAGCCCTTTTGATCAGTGTGCAACAGCCCACCTGCTATGCCCCCTAATCTGTCCGCCAATATCTTGGAGAAAACCTTATAATCTGAATTCAACAAAGATATTGGCCTGCAAGACCCACATTTTGTAAAGGGTTTACCTGGTTTTAAAACTGGGATAATGTTTGGTCCCCCATGTGGTGGGTGGATGGACTCCCTCTACCAGAATTTTATTAAACACCTCAACCATAACAGGGATAATTGTTTCCCCTAATTTCTTATAAATTTCCGCAGGGAGGCCATCTGGCCCTGCAGCTTTGCCCTTTTTGCAAACTAAGAAGGCCTTCCTGACTTCTTGGTGCGTAATTTCAGCCTCCAAGTTTTCTCAAAGAGTTTTATCAAGAGAAGGTAGCTGGATCGAATTTAACCAATCTTGTATGGATGAACTATCATAATCACTATCATCCTCATATAACTTCTTAAAATAAGCATGGAAGATTTCTTCCATCTCCTCCTCCCTGCTTATTGGTAAATTAGAGTGTGCATCCTCTATTTGTTCAATATGGTTCCTGACTCTATCCGTTTTGGTCTTCCAGGCGAGTAGCCTACCGGCTCCCTCACCATATTCAAAGTGGGCGAGCTTGCTCGACTCCCACCTATTGGAGATTCTTGTTTGAATTGTACTCTCCAACAGGGATTTTAACAAATCTAATTCCACCCCTAAAGTCTCTCTAGGTTTTTGATCTTCATCGGGTGCCCGATTAATCCTATCCTCCAGCACTTTCATTTGGCGCTCTACAGATGCAATTTCCTGCCTGTAATGTCTGTTCTTATGGACAGTTTTATTCGTAATCAGGCCTCTCAAAAAAGATTTCAGGGCATCAAATACGAACATGATATCTGCTGAGCCTATATTAATATCCAAAAATGCTTTTACCTCCTGGATCAAATGACCAGTTATAGTATCGTCCAAGAGGAGTGAGCGGTCAAAAGTCCACACCCTCTGTTGTTCACTACCTACTAAATCCAGGCCGATCCAGACTGCTGCATGGTCCGACAAGTGGGGGTCAAATACCCAATATTCTTTGTATCACCCTTTAGGTTACTACTGATCAAGATGTAATCTATTCATGATTTATGTCTATAGTGTTTGTTTTAAAATGATACGCCCAACTCTATACCAGATCTCTTCCTCCATATATCACAAATAGCATGTTGTTTCATCATTGCTTTTAAAAAAAACTAGATTTAGAAGAGACTGTAGCTCTACTTTTTGGTGAGTTGTCCAATTTTGGATTCAGTACTTTATTGAAATCTTCTGCCAAGATAGTTGAATCAGGAAATTCTAAGAGATTCAGAAAAATGGTCTTTAAAATTGATGGATCTTCCTGGTTAGGGCCATAATACCCAACAATTTTAATAGGGATGTTCTGTACAGAAATCTTAGTTATCACCCATCTGCCACTTGAATCTGTTCTTACTTCTTGTAAGTGGCGTCTGCTTGTTTCTTTACTAAAATGGCTACGCGCCTTACATTGGCAGTCTGACATGAGCAGGCACAATGTGCCACCCACCTGAGGTTTCCACAGATCTCATTCATCTCTTTTTTCAACAGGTTGGTTTCTGTAAAATGATTACTTGTGCGGGTGAGTCTCATAAATACTATGGGATTTTCTCCCTCCTACTTTTGACTCGCATGCCATTCACATTCCAGGACAGACACTGCAATGTCTTCATAGCAGATGAAAAACTTGGGATTTCAAACTACGCCAGCCTACATTGAGCCAACACCAAACCAAAAAGACAAAACCTTGAACTTCAGCTAAAGTAAGAGGCAAATGATTTTTTTAAATTTTTGTCCCACTGCTCCCACGCCCCTGCCCTCACCCCCCTGTCCTAACACCCACCCATCCCTCCCTGGAGAACCCTGCCCCCATTTACCTGGACAAGTCCAGATTCTGCCTGCTGGCAAGCCCTAAACTGCTCCAAAATTATTTCTACCTTCTTTAAGGCTGTATCTATAGACTTAATTACAAGTCCAATTGCATACTAAGGAAGGCCTAATCTATTTCATAAAGGAAGCCTACTTGTGTACAAAAAACTAGGATGATTGATTACGTTTTTGGGTTCTCTAGGAGCTCATCCACTTCCTGCACTGTAATAACAAAATACATTTTATTGTTAAACATGACTTTTAACTGCGTGGAACATTTTAATTGGACTGTTGCCCCCAGCTTCCTAAAATCATCCATTCTTTCCCTAGGTCCCACTGTCTGTCTAAAGTGGTGCGTGACAGGTCTGATCTGATCTCGAAGGAAAAGGAAGAGTCTCTAGATCTTAAAGATTACAGTTTAAGGGCTGCTGTTAATATTTTCTCTTTGAGGGAAAAAGTCAAAAAATTAATTAAGATCTTACTGTGCTTTGTCCGATTCGGATGTTTCCTAAAGAAGTCTCGGTGAATTCTTTGGATGTCTCTCCTTAATTCTTCTTCTGAAACTTCAATTTGAATTGTATCTTTAATGAGGGAGACAATAAAAGATTTAAGATCCTCACCCTCTTTACCCTCTGGTATATTTAAGAGCTGCAGGTTATTGCGCCTGGAATTATTTTCCAGTAGTTCCACTCTTTCCCGAAGAGCACCTTCCTCTTATTTAGGCATAGAGATATCTGTTCTGACTTCTCCCAGACCATCCTTCAGGACTTCGACCACATTTTCTAGGACCCCGTTCTTGAACTTAAGTTGTCCAATTTTGTTTCCAATGATTCTCAAAAAAAGTTGAATTTCCCCTTGATTTGATTCTGAAACCGCAAACCCTTTTTTAATGTCCGTGTCCATCGAAAAGAAGAGAGTTTCCAAACCTGGACTTCCTAAAGCTACTAAATACCCAGATATACCACTGCATACCTCTAGTACACTCTTTGCCCCAGTGTTAGGCTCTCCTCTGACCCTTGCTAACTCCCCCATATTTACAACTGATGGCACATTGTCTCTGGTACTAACCAAATTTGCAGAGTCTTCCATTGAATTAACCAGTATTTCTTGTGGCTCAATTAACCGCATATCTGATACCAGATTGCTCTAAAAGCGAGCCAGAAGGGGGGCTTGAACTGAGCAAGGGGTCTAACACAGGGTTCAACCCAGAGGCTGAAGAGGGTGATGGTGGCAGGGGGAGGGAAAGACTTCACTCCATAGCCGAAGGCGCAGACATATTATTGTTAGCCCTGATGTCTCAGTAACCTCTCTCAGCACCCTCAGCGACTGCCTCTGTATCCCTACCTCCAGCACTTGTGACAGAACTTTAAAATAAGATCTCAGCGAGGGGGTATTCTAATTTTAGCGTCTGCTGGGACACCCATTTTCTCAAATGTTTTTGGTACCCTTCTTGATACCCTTCCCTTTATGTTCCCGGTATGTGGAGCTCTCACCACTGTCTCCCACAGCACTTAAAATAGAATAAGCTTGGTCTGCAGGTGCTTTATTAGAACCCCCTTGTCCTCCCTACTCTCCTGAGTTCTAAGCCCTTGCTCACCAGACTCTTTACCTGCTCCCCTCTTTCTGCCCTTTTTTGCCACTTTGCCTCTCGGTGATTTTGATGACCCAAGGATTCTCCCAGCTTCTCTGCCTTTAATCCCCTGTGTATTCGCAGTGTGCTGGGGGGGCAGAGAGGACAACGAAGGCGGGAGACTAACAACCCCAAAGTCCCCCTTCCTACTCGAATTTCACAGGGAATATGGGGGAGAGGACTTACCAAATGTAAGAGCCTCCCGGAGGCCCGGTACCTCGCCGCCCGATTTTTCTTCCTGTACTATGGCAGTGGAGCTCCGTCTTTTTGTTCCAGTGTTTTCCACCTCTGCCACCTCTTCCACCGGCGTCACCGCCATTGCTCCCTCCAGCGCAAAGACTCCAAACACTCCAGCTATCGCCGCGCTGTCTGTACTGCCCCGCCTTCCGTTTTCCCGGAAGCCCTCCTAGCGAGGCCCCCATGGAGGAGACAGCGTGCTGCAAATCTCTGACCCCACCTCAACTCGGAAGCGCCCCCAAAGCATGGCGGAAGATCCTGGAACAGGCCAACACACATCTCAGGTAAAAGATATTTTTTCCGATACGTCACTATAAACACTTGGCCTTTCCTCACAACCGCACATTACTGGACCTCAGCCCGGTTCAGCCGACATGCATTAGAGGAGCAGAAGAGCTGCTCAGCGCAGGCATGCAACCGCTCAGCTCACGGCCGCCATGTTCTCCCTCCAAATTCGCCCAAATTCCTTCTTGTCTGCGGCCTGTCTGGATCCCAAAGCTTGGGGATCTAGTCAGAGAGATTGAGCCCAAATTCCTTCTTGTCCGCGATCTTCTCTCTGACTAGATCCCTAAGCTTTGGGATCCAGACAGGCCTTGCTGGGAAAGCTGGATTTTCCCCAGTGATGGTTGACTTCAGGAGCACATTGCTTTGTTTCGATCTTAGTTCATTAAGTCCTGTAAAACAGCCAAACGATCATTGATGTCAAATGGTTTATTTTCCACCACTGTGCCTTTGTAATCGAGATCTGGGACCCACATTCTTGTCCCAAACAGGACCTCATATGGAGTGACACCCCATAGAGAACTTCTTGGCAAATTGTTTAATGAGCATTGGACCCCATAAAGATGTTTGACCCACCCATCACCCAAACCTAATACCCTAGCTATTATAGAACGCTTTATGTCCTGTTTTTTTCTTTCCACAACCTAATTTCCCTCATGAAGGAATGGAGAGGAGTACCGCAATGCTACACCCAAACTGGCCATAGCTTCTTTGTAAGCTCGAGAGCTAAACACAGGGCCCTGGTCAGAGTGTAGTGTCACTATTGCGTATGTGTCTATAAAGACTCACAAATCTTTTATAACAGTTCGAGCATCAGCCGAGTGCTAAGGCCACATCCATAGGAACCTTGAACATGAATCCACTGCGACCATGATATATTTATAGTTACCTTCCCTTTGTAAGGGACTGTAGTAGTCCAGGTAAACATATGCTGATGGTTTATCTGAAATTAACAGGGGCATCTGGGCAGGACATTTCACTGTTGAGTTTTTGGCCTGTTTCCTATTGCCGGGCCACCAATATCTCTGTTTTAATAATGGCACTGTGGCAGAAACACCTGCATGGGCAGAGACTCTCCCTTCATGTGCTGCTAAAATTAGTCCTAATCTGTATTCCATGTTTGGAATCACCCTAACCCCCACTCCAGGGATTCGACCAAACAGAACGTTGTTCCCATCAATTATATACGAGTATTTGGGCGGAAACTTTTTAGGTAACACTGCACTGCTGCCTGTGCTTGAAGCATTGACAGCCAATAATATTTCACTGTCTATTCTCGTTTTTGAATGAGTGATCGCAGCAATGAAAGACGTTTGCACAGCCCCCTTCGGGGCTTCAGCAACCAATGAATTACCTGCAACGTGAATTCCATCACGTTGATGACCCAGCATGTGTATCAAGTGAGTGTTTTGTAGTCCGTTTCGCAACTGAACTACTTGTTCCTAAAGCGTTTTATGCTTGATTCTGCCACCTTTTGCATCTTTGAAACCATTTTGAAGCCAATTCTGTAAATATTCATTATAATATTGAACACAGTAAAAAGAATCGCACACTATGAGTGTGGGGAATTGGCGATCCGTATTTTCGTGTGCCAATTTGGAATGCTTGTAGTTCAGCTCGCTGAGCTGTACAATGTCCTAGAGATTGGGTTTTTGTGACTATCACGCATACAACCTTTACCGATCGTGCATGCTTCACTTTAAGCTTGTTTACTCTCCGTAGCGGGTTGTGCAGATCCGTCGGTAGAAATTATAAATTCATACTGGTCAAGAGGGAGAATCTCAGTAGGCAGAGGACATTTGTGTTCGTATTGCAGGAATGCTTATGTTTTTAAATAAGGATCAAAAACATATTTAACATCTGTTGCAGCAAGAGAATTAACCCATTGTATCCATCTTGGATGTAAAGCTTTTGCATTCGGAATGCTCGCTTTTGTAACTGCCTCTAAGGCTGGTACTGGAGTAACGACAATTATGCGTTTCCCCTGAGCTAGGGCTCTTTCTTTTGCTACAGCGGTTTGAACTGCTGTCAGAATTTTTTCTGTTGAAGTGAAGCCCATTTCCGCATGTGTATACAAACGTGATTTGTATGCAATTGGTAGTTTTTCACCTCCATTAAAAGTTAAGTGGGTGAATCCGCATTGACCCGGAATGATTCGGATCACAAATTACGTACGTTTATGCGTGTTTGTACGTGATTTGTTGCTAACATGTCAGCTTGAAGTGAACGCAGGATATCTGTGTGTTCCTGTGTCCAATATTTGATTTTGAAAACGGGATTGATTAATTCGTAGAGAGGTTTAACCCTTTCTGCAAAATTTAGAATGTAAGTTCTTCCAAAATTTAGGAAACCTAGAATCGACTGTAAGTTTCTCAGCATTTTTGGAGGTTGGAGCAGCGCACGCTTTTCTAAAAAGTTAGCTGCCAGGCTTTTACCTTCACTTGAAAGCTCATATCCTAGGAAAAGGACATTATTTGTAGCCCTCAGAGGCAATGCCCAATATAATGGTATTCACCCTGTTCAAGTGCTATCCAGGTCATCGTCTGTCAGATAGATGTCATCGACATATGACAATGGCTCGTCATCATAAATTTGGAGTAACTCTGTTACTTTTGCTGAGAATAAGCCTGGGCTGTTCCTGAACCCTTGTGGGAGTCGACAAAAGTGATGCTGGGTCCCCGTTATTGACAAAGCTGTCAAATACCTACTTTCAGGTGCTATGTTTTGACAAAAGAAACCATTTGAAATGTCTAATGTGATATCATATTTTTTACGCACAATGTTATTCATTAATGCTGTACTATGTGAATTTTGTACTATAAATGTCTTTGAACACAGGTTTAGGTGTCTGTAATCCAAAACTAGATGATATGTACTGTCTGGTTTGGAAACAGGAAACAAAGAATTGTTCATTGATGAGGTGCATGTTTCAATCACCCCTTGGTATTCAAGTTGATCTGCCTGACCTGTTTTTTAGCTTCTTGCTTAATTGGATACTGCCTTTGTGCAGTTGGTTGATTTTTTAACTGGATTTTGTGGTGAGGTGAGTCCTCATCCCATCCTACATGATTTTTGTATAATGGTGGGGCTTGGGCGACTGCCGATTTCCTGACATAAGTGTATTTTAGATGTACTGGAACATGGTTGGAGAAGGCTGGCATAATGATGTCTTCACCATGTAGGCACTCCATGACAAATTCTGGTGGCCAGTCCTGTTCTGCTGGAAGTATATCATAAACCTTTGAAAGTCTCTCCCAAAAGAGTGCTTTCACTTTTCTTGGTATATCTCCCTCCATCCAGTGTGTTATTTCATATAACTTTTGTGGAGAACTAACCCTGGTATCTACAGTCTCTACTTGTATGTACTAATTCAAGTCCACTGTCTCCAGAGGTTCCTTCAGGTTCTGGCGAGCTATTGTTACTCCTGCTGCACTGATCATCATTTTATGAGCCCATTCTCCGTTATTGAAATATTGTGTTCTCAGAATTCTCGGCATGTCTGATCTTCAGACCTGCTACCTTCATCTTGGAGAATTGAGGTTTTGGTTTGTTTTTCTGAACGTGTTGATCATCTTTGGACCTCACACATTCTTCTTTTTGATCTGACCGTCCTCTTCTTTCGGATGTCTGTGACGATATGTGAAAGGTACGAGAGGAACGTGTATCAGTATCTTGATACCTGACTGACTGACTGAAGTACTTGTAAAGCGCTCGAATGCAGCGGCGTCTTGGCGCTGTCAGGTTTTCTCAAATTATCCCTATTCCTGAGGTTATACCTCCGTTCAGAGGGCTCCTTTTGAGTAGACCTACCTCGGGAATAAGTGCTTTTCTCTTTTGAATGTGTTTTGTTATTTTCCCACTTCTTTTTAGAAGATGTAGGATTGTGTTTAATAGTCCTTTTCAGGACCTTCAGAAAGTTGCGGTTTAACTGTGTAATTATATTAATTCTTGAATTTGATTAAGTAGTTCTTCTTCTGACATTGCTTCAATGTCAGAATGTGGTGTGTATACGGCTAAAATCGGCCATGTTGCTCCTGGTCTACCTAGTGGACTGAGCCTGGTAATGTGATTGTAATGTTTTAGGGCGCCTTTAAACCAGAGATTATGCTCCTGTAATGTGAGTGGAATTTCATCATCCTCAAAAGGAATGTATTCCTCAGGTGGATCATCTTCTTTGTAGAAGTGAAACATATGTGCTACTGGATTTGATTCTGGGAATACTAACCATGAATAGAATGCCTCTGTCTGAAAAGATTCACGTGCCTCTATCACAAAAACTGCTTTACCACCTTTTGGTGTTAGGCCATGTCATATAAGTTTTAGAGTGGTAGCTTTCCTTAAATTTGGAGGAATGTTTATGGCATCCTCATTGGTATCATTAACACCTGTATAATTTACAGCAAAATGTAGTGCTTCGTTGACTGGAGCAGTCTCAGCATTATCACCGTTATTAGACTTTTTCTTTAAAAAAAAAAAGAAAATGCAGAGCAAGTTTCAAATAAACAACAAGCATTTACAATGCAACGGTTTCGCCTTTGTAAAAGTTAGAGCTATTGGCATTGTAAATGACAAATTTTGTATTTATGTGTTGGTTTTGAAAACAGATAAATAAATGGCTTTGTCATTTACAATGCCAATAGCTTAATCTCTCACAAATGCGAGACCTATTGCATTTGCACGCACACACAGAGCACAAACACACACACAGAAATGGGGGGGGGGGACGAGGAGCAAAATCAAGGCCCAAGTGATTGGTTCTTTCTGAAATGATAGTGATGAGCTAAAACGATAGCATGGCATGCACTGCTAGTGATTTAGAGTAATTCAAGCATTTCCACGTGTCACTTTTATTCTCTCCCAGGAATGTACTGTGGTAAAAAAAAAAATTGTGACCTTTGCACTGTAGCAACAAATGTGTAAATACATATTTATTAATAAGGTTACTCTAAATAATGTTATTGGGACACATTTATTTTATGTCACAGCAGTGAAAATTAATATGGCCAAAAATGTACAACAATTCTACTAATAAACGTGCACACATCCACATAGTTATTACTTCAGTGCAAATGTCACATTTGCACACATTTTAACTCTTGCACCCTGTGGTTTTGGTTAAATAGCTTTCGTTAAACCAAGTAAAACCAGTTCCCCCGTTTCTCCCACCCGGGACTCATGATACCATCATTCCTCCTCGACTTGCTCTGTCCATCTCTTCTGATGCATCACCCCACCGAACAGTCTGGCACCTGTCATTTGCTGCTAGCTATTCAGTTTTCCAATTAAAAAGCTTTCACTCAAAAATGTACAGCGTCAATGAGCGTTCACGATCTCGAAACGATAAATAAAAGAAAACCGCCTGTGTCATTTTGTATGCACAAGCGTACATTTTCACACGTGTGAACTTGAAGGATAGGACTGCCAGCAGTACCATGACACGTTCATGCCATTACCTCAATTTTTTTGTTTAAGCAATGAAAGTATCTCCCTAAAAGTGAACAGTGGAAGGACACGAAATGAGGCTATACTCCAGGGAGAGACAAACAAGTTGGACAAGGCAAGCCATTGAAAAAAGAGCAAGCAAATGAGTGACAAAGCCAACCAATGGGTGGGATTTAAGTCCAATGTAATTTCTTGGTTAGTTTACAACTGGTCATTTGTAACCAGACAGCTTAGTCTTTGCTTGCCCTGAAAATAGGGATAAACATGTCACTCCACTGACTAGTAAAGGCAATAAAAGAACACAAACCACAACAGTCAATTATCAAGTTAAATTAAAACTCAAATTAAATTCAAGGAACATAACCTGCATATGCCTTCCGATACTAGGTAAGCTATGCAAAACTAAGCAACCACCAGTGGAGCCACGGATCGGTGAAGAAATTATATGGACTTTTCAGGGGCAACCAGAGAAGCAATTCTGCCTGGGTTCATACACAAAGCTCATTCTGCTTAACTAGACTGGATAGCAATTGACATCAGTGTGCTTAATGCCACGCAGCGCTGTGAAGGGTCTCCAAGATAAACAACCATCGATATTATTATAACGCACTGAGAAGCAAGTACGCTTTCAATCCACATCAAAGATTAGACATTTTGTTCAATCTGAAGGGTGAAGGGACTACGGAGTCTGACAGCCCGACAGAGAATTCAGTGCCACCTGGCCTGATTCCTTAGTGTCATAATTCGGCAAAGTAGATGGGAGGTGCAGAAACAGTGCAACGAAATCAGTGGACTGGGGTAGTCGGCAAAGGGTGTACTAAAGGGAGGGGAGCATATTCATGTTAGGTGCGTGGACCAGACAGCGAGATTAGTTGAGAGGAGAATGGTACTACTTACTAAATCAAGAAACGACTACCATGTTATGGTTCTATACACGTAAGTTTCCTTCATATCCACCAAATTGCACAATTAACTTATATTTAATCGCAAGGTCATGTTATAATCCGAAAACGTATCATGGAGTCGAGGCAAAGACCTCCCAACCCTTTCAGATCTCTCATACATAAAAGTGCACACGCTCGGCGGGTTTGCCGCCCGGCATTTTTCGCGCCATTTCTCGCCAGCCTCCCACACTCAAAACAGCACCCTGCCCTTTAGAGACACTCAAGGGGCTATAGTGAGCATGCATTTGGAGCACAGGAACATGATGCAGTGTGACGACGTCATAACGGGTTAGGAGCGCTCCGGACCCGGTGTGCTATGACGTCACAGTACAGGCCGCTGTGTTCTTCCCAAACCCCGAGGTTGCGTGGCGCTTACTTTCTTTACTCGCCATCTTCTCGGGGTCCTCTTCTTCGCTCGCGTACCCCGGGCACCGAAGGCGTTCACTGGTTTTCCGCCCGATTCTAGGAGACAGCCACCCCCACAAATGTCAGGCGGGGCTGGCGTTCCCACTAATTCTAGGGGCGAGAGTAGACTGAGCGGCCGCGCTACTCTCTGACGGGTTTCAGAAGTGCCTCGAGCTCAGCCACCTCCACTCGCGCCCAGGCCGCGCAAAAGTTAGATTCTCACTTTCAACCCACGCCGCCGATCATTACACAGCTATCAGCGCGCAGGCGTGACCTCCAGGGAGAAGACGCGTAACAGCTACTGTCCAGCCTTCTTTCAAGTGTTGACCAATCACAGAAGAGGAGGAAGTGAGTTAAACACTAGAGCGAGGAATTCTTAAGGCAATGGCACAGGTGTGGCCTTCGGAGGTTGCCGCCATATTTGGGATTTGGAATCACGTCACGCTCCTTCTTAAAAGATAGAGCGGGACTGTGCCGAGAGATTTTCTTTCGTCCCGTGATACTGGAATAAAAGTTTGGCTCTTCCACTTTTCAAGAAGGATGTAATGTTTGCGTATGTATAAAGGCTGGTCACTTTTTCTATAACAAATCGTCAGCTAAAGGTGAAGGTCTATGATGACAGAACAGAAACAGGATTCCACGAATGGGGCGAGGGTTAAGCAATCCTTCACTTTTTATTAACAGTAACCAATTCAGTTTACAGCAAAACAATATTGAAAACAAGTCAGGTCCCGGGCCGGCAGCCAATCACAGCGCGGCCCGGGGAATGACGTCACGGGGGTGTCCCGGGCTGGCAGCCAATCACAGCGCGGCCCGGGACAAAGGGGCGGGGCTTAAAAAAGCACCAGAAACGCCTCCGAATCGCGTTTTCAAGAGAAAGCGCTATTGACAGCCTCTGTCTCCCAATGGCTAGCCTCCATTTATGGAGCTAGCCAATGAGAGGCAGAGGCGGTGCCGACATCCCTACTGAAAACAAAAGTTTTCGAACTGGGAGGGGCACTGAAGTGCCCCTCACCAGGTCGAAACCTAAAAATAAGGTGCACAATATTTTGGAACACTGTATCCTTCAACGTTGAACAAACCAAACAGCTAATACATAGGATTTTCCTCCTACTCAGCTATGGTGGATATTATCCCTACCCACACTAGACGTCTTATGGAGTATTATGAGAAAAACACGACTGAGTTACTTCAGTATCTAGAGGTAAATTAGTGCCTTACCAAACCGTTGGGTGATAATGTAGTGTAGTTCCTACTTATAGGCTCTGCGCATTAGAATAATACACACTATAGGTTTTGCATAGGACTAATGTCAGTATGCCCCTATAGAGTATATTAAACTTAATTACTTGCGTGTGCCAGCTAACTCAGACGTCAATAGAAATTTCTCGAATAAACAAGAAGGGAGTAGTTTCTGACAACTGCATAAACATGACACGTTTGTTTCCCTTCGAATCGGAACAGTTCTCAGAATCGCGGAAACAATAGTTAACAGTTTCACTCAGTCAATCGTGTATGCTTCGTTTCTTCAGAGTTACACAGAAATAGATAGACGGGCGTTTCAATAAAAGGATTTATTGAACAGTCTTATTTCTCGTGCAAAACATATGAGCTGTTACAATAGCAAGACAGTATGCGAAATATAATACGTACAGCGTGAGCAGTAGGAAGAAGTAATACTGCAATAGCATGGTCTTTTAGCTATGACATATATTCACATATATATACATAAATAACACAGGCTAAAAATGTGAATACTCGTCTGGTGCTTCTAAGTAGTTCTACCCCACTGTACCTAACCTAAGTGTAGTACGAGGTAAGAAGTAGTTGCTATTTTCTATAGTATGGTAAGCGAGGTTTTAGTCTGCTCCATACCTTAGAATGAGAGAGGTGGGAATCTCTTTCCGTATCTCAATCCCTAACAGCCCGCGAAGGGAGTCAGGACACTGGAACCTGGATTCTCTGCGAGCAGGATGACAGTTAATGTTAAAATGTTAATGTTAAAATATTTATATAGCGCAACGTACACCGGATTGGTTTCTTGGCGCTTCTGGGAAAGGGCTCTATGGGGTGGAGGCTCAGGAGGAGTAGGCTTGCTGGAACAGCCACGTTTTAAGCAACTTTCTGAAATGGAGATGCGAGGCAGTAGAACGAATTGAGAAAGGGAGGGAATTCCATATTTGAGGGGAAAGCGTAGAGAAGCGAGTACCGCCATATTTTAGGCGCTTAAATCTGGGAGTGGTAAGTAAGTGTTGTCCAGCGGAGCGGAGGGTACGAGAGGGGGTGTATTTTTTGATCCGATTTGAGAGGAACCTAGGGCCTTTGTCAGAGAGGGCTCTATGTGTGATACAGCAGATTTTGAAGATGCTTCGCTGTTCCACGGGGAGCCAATGCAATTTTTTTAACAGAGGTTTAGTGTGGTGGCGGGCCGGGAGTTGGAAGATCAGTCTGGCCGCCTGATTCTGTATCAATTGCAGTCTGTGTGTCTGGTAGGCTGGGATGCCAGCATACAGTGCGTTGGCATAATCCAGCCGAGAGACAATGAGTGCTAGAACGACCAGGGTGAGGGCTTCAGTGGATAAGAATCTTTTTATTTTTTTTATTTTCCGTAACATGAGAAAGCAGGCGGATACCACAGAACTAATCTGTGGGGTCATTGAGAGATCACTACTGATTTTTACGCCTAGGCTTTTTGCAGAGGGAACTGGGGTGGGCGGGGGGCCCAGAGCGGGAGGCCAGAAGCTGGGATTCCAGGGGTTAGAGGGCATGAGTGTCAAGACCAACTCTGTCTTGTCAGGGTTAAGCTTCAATTGGTTGGTGTTCATCCAAGAGCTGATGTAAGTTATAGTCGACTGTAAATTGATTTCAGAGAGTCTTGTGGGTTGAATGTTAAATAAGAGTTGCAGATCATCTGCATAGTTGTAGACCTGGACTCCCATTTCCCTCAGGGATGATATTATGGGTTGCATGTATAAGTTGAATAAGAGGGGGGATAGTGAGGAGCCCTGTGGGACTCCGCAGGAGAGCCGCCCTTTTTTTGAGCAGAAATTGCCCAGTCTGACAGATTGAGATCTGTTTGTCAGGAAGGATTGTATCCACCTCAGGGCCTGTCCTCCAACCCCAGCGCTGTGGACACGGTCGATCAAGATGTTATGATCGACCGTGTCAAATGCAGCTGAAAGATCAAGGAGGATCAGGGCCTGGGGGGAGTTAAGGTCCGCCCCCTTGCGTAGCTCATCCATGACCGTTACAAGGACTGCCTCAGTCGAGTGGGCCGGCCTAAAGCCAGCTTGGTGGGGGTCGAAATAATGAGACTCCTCGATAAAAGAACTCAAACATTCCGTCACATGTGTTTCCAGTACTTTACTGAGATAGGGTAGAAGAGATATGGGACGATAGTTGCTAAGCACTTGAGGGTCCGCCCCAGGTTTCTTGAGGATGGGGAGGATCTCAGCACTTTTAAACGAGTCAGGGACTGTTCCACTGCTAAGGGAGGTGTTGAGCAGGGAAATGGGGGGATCAGGGCACGCACTGAAGGCTTCGCGAAGTATGTGGGGGGGACCACTGTCGAGAGGGGAGCCAGATTTGACCCTGTTCGTCAGTTTGGAGAATGAGTCCGAATTTATAGAGGGGAAATGATCCAGTGAAGGGGGGTGAATTACGCCGGGTAAGGCAGAAAGATTGGGGGTGCTGGACAAGGGGATACTGGATTTTATAGTATCAATTTTTTCGAAAAAGTACTTGTTTAGCCTGTTGCATAGATCTTGAGAGTGCACAGGTTGTGCTGACACTCTCTCCATCCCTGTCAATTCGTCGACTATCGAAAAGAGCTCTCTGGCTTTGTTAGCCGAGTTTAAGATTTTACTTGTAATGAACTCGGTTTTACATTTTAATACAGCGGCTTTATAATCTTTGAAGAGAGACAGATAACAGGTTTTTAGCTCGGGGTCGTATTTCCTACGCCACTTTCGTTCAGCCTGTCTGAGGTTAAGTTTTTGAAGCTTCAGGGCGGGGGAGAACCATTTTTGAGCATCGTGAGGCCTGCGTGCTTTTATGTGTTTTTGGGGGGCAACTTTGTTGCTAGCTTGTTCAAGCCAGGTAGCTAGGTTTTCCGCCAGTGTCTGGTCAGTGCGTCAGGTGGGGACTTGAATCCCTTCTGAACTTAACGTGGTGAGCTGTATCGAGTTGTGTACCCAAGCCGTGGTTTGCCATGGTAAGTGATGGTATATTTATACCTGGAAGGCGCCTAGGAATGCTAGCATTGACATAAAGTCGGGCAGAGGAAGACATCATGAATGAACCTCTATGGAATAATTGTTCAATCGTAATAAATGAGCTCTTGGCGAAATCGATAATCCAAGCGGGGAAAGTCCCAATGGCTTAAGTGTCTGGTTTCCAAGAACTCGTTGTGATGTGGGTTGGACGGATGTAGGTGACCATGCCTGTATTTGGATAGCATGGATGATGGCTAAATAAGGACTGGGATTTGTAAATAAGGGCAATGTGAGTTGTGCCTATAAAATTCTGGAAACCTATGTACGGATATCTAAATCGAAACAGAACAGTAGGTGAAAAGCCCACTACTGCAGTACTGAAAACCATGTACGTAATTACAGGGAGTAAGGTGATCACCATATGCTTGCTAAAGACGAGACCTCTAGGCTTTACCACTGCTTGATCAATGTGTAGGAGACTACACTATGTTTTGAATCATGAAGCAGCCTCTGCCCCACGCCTCATTGTGCTTGATGAATGAGGGGTTCATTCTAGAAACCTCAATAACTCAATGCGCGCAAGGCTCACATATTTGGAGGTCAGGTAGTCTCATACTCATGTTAGGCAAAATATCACACCTAGTGAGAAAAGTTAGAACCTGAACCATGAATATGATTTTATTCAGATTTATTATGAGTGTAGTGGAGTTCATGGAAACTGCATAGGCATCACAAACTTATCCCACTACAGGTGGAGTCCTCTTACCAGCACTTTCAGTAGATGGGCGCAGCTGCTTTTAGCATGACAGTGTTTTGCTCAAATAAAGTGTGTCTATATTAGTTTACGTTAGTCAGAATCTGGTGTTATTCTATTCATTTTATATTTATTTAACTGTATTATTTTACTGATTTAATGTCCCTTGCTGTCATAGAGGTTGGCGGCTATGTGAAATTGCTTCTTGTGATTTCATGCAGCAAGCTAATGAATCCTGGCTCCTGAGGGTCCTTAGAGCTTGAGAGCTCATTAAATCTTGACATGAGTTCCAGTTTTAATGAACTTATATTGGATTGGAGGGCATTTTAAGAGAGGAAGTGTAAGAGATTGAATTATTATTTGGGGTGGGTAACCCCCATCTCAAGGAATAATCACAACGGTTTAGTTTGGGGATTTTACCTATAAGATCATTTACCTACAAATAGAATCAAGCACAGCCAGTGCCCAATGTGTAATCAGTGGACCGAAAATGAATCACATTTTCTATTTTTCTGTCCGGAGTATTCCCCCCCTCGTAGGAGGTGGATTATTCCAATTTGTCACGAACTGGGGATTGCACAATATCAAATAGCACTAAGGGTTCTAAAAACTGACTTCTCCCCTAGAATGGTGCAGCTGTTGGCAAATTTCAGAGGCAGTTTGGCACAAGCGCAATGCAGTTTTAAAAATTAGACCAGTGTAAAGATGATGGGCCCGATTCTCAGAATGAACTTAAGACTCAATCCTAAACTTACTACTATTTTGGTATTCCCAGAATGAACTTACTATTTTCGGTATTCACAAAATGAACGTACTACTTTTGGTATTCACAGAATAGACTTACGACTACTAACTTTATGTCCGCACCGGGCCGTAATTTCCGCTCTGCGGCGGGATTTACAATTCCGGGCCGGAATTTCCGGCTCTACGTCGGAATTTCCGATTTTGGGCCGGAATTTCCGATTACGGGACGGAAGATACAAATTATGGCAGTTGATCATGTTAGCCAAGGGTAAACACCTGTCTAAGTGCCTACCATCCCCCACCATGGATCAGCTGACACACTGCAGCCAATCCTAGCCCTACACCATGTATAAATGCAGAGCAGACACAAACAAACCTTTTCAAGATGTCACTGAATGTGTTTGTAGCACTGCCCCTTGCAATGCGGCAAAACTACTTGAGGAGGCCTATTTGGAATGTCCAGCCAAGATGCAAGGGCCTGGATCCGTTTCCCTCCAGAAGTCATCTTGGATATGGTACGTGAATGGAGCAGGAACTTGACTCTGTGACCTGCTGCTCACATGCAATACCAGCATATCTCAAGATCCTTTCAGCTCTCTATTTCTTTGCCACTGGGTCTTTCCAAAGGGTCTCCAGTGATCATGTGTGCATTTCCCAGGCGAGCCAGTCGCGGTGTCTGCATCAGGTACTGAGATGCATTACTGCTAGAGCCCCCAATCACATGCAAATGCCATATACACTGGCCTTGAGACAAAGGGCAGCAAGAGATTTCTTTCTCCTTGCACAATTCCCACTTGTGCCGGGTGCAATTGATTGCACCATGTGGCCCTCCAGCCACCCCGCCACATTGCACACTTCTTCTGCAACAGACACAGATGGTATTCCATCAATGTGCAAGTTGTCTGTGATGCCAGTGGGAGGTTCATCAATGTGCATGCAGTGTTCCCAGGCAGTACCCATGACAGCTTCATATTCCGCATGTCTCCTCCTGCCCGGCGGATGGCTGCTGGAGAATTTGACAACATGTGGCTACTGGGTAAGTAACAAGCACTAAAAATTAGTGATATGTGTCATTGAAATGTCGGAATGCCCCCCAATATTAACCATTGCACAATAAGAATCATGGCCCAACAGACACTGCATGTACTAATGTATAGATCATGTTCTTTGCAAGTCAAAGAGGGAAATGTAAACTGCCCTTTCGTCCCTCCTCAGGCGACACTGGGTATGCACTCTCCCCACATCTCCTCACCCCTTACTGGTGTGCAAACACTGTACCTCAGCGTAGGTACAATAGGGCACACATACGGACTCGAGCCATCATAGAGCACATTTTTGGTCTGTTGAAATCGCGATTCAGATGTCTCGACCGTACAGGGGGTGTGCTGCTGTACTCCCCAGAAGTTGTGTGCAAGATTATATTAGCCTGTTGTGTTTTACACAACATTGCTTTAACGCATGGCTTAGACATACCTCTGGAACCTCGGCTAGCTCTGAATCTGGGAAAACAGGCCATTGCACATAACCGACGTCAGGGCATGCAAGTCCGTGGTCAGCTCGTTGCCACGTTTTTCACATGAGCAACCTGTAGTGTCATGGACAAAATGTGGTTTGCTGTCTGTTGTCAATGATGAAACTTGGATAGACGCGACTGTGTCGATAAGTTCCACCCTAAGACAACTTTGCAAGCCACACTAACTGCATGTAAATCACAGCTGCTGACAGTAGTCAAAAGGTGGATTGTGCCTCAGGTCAAGTCAGCGATCAATGTAGTGGATGTCCATAAGAACAACTATTCACGCTGATGACAAACAATACATGTCCTGAGAGACATACCTGGATGGGTCACCTAATCACAAAAGTCCATAACCCTTGCCTACTCAGGCCTGTGACCTCAACAGATTTGACTCCCCCACAAATGATAGGCCCAGAATGTGAGTGATGATGTCATGGGTGAATCAGGCACAATGGGGCAGATTTACATTAACTGGTGCATCCCTGCATATCAGCAGGGATGCACCAGACACGACAGACACCCCTTGTGCCATCACAGATGCGCAGCTTTTACAATGCGGTGCACCATGGCTTTAGAATAGACAGATGTGTGACGCATCTGCTTTTATAAAGGTGACACACTGCTGGATTTGCGTCGCAAGCACAAAGCAGCTCCAGCAAGGCTCAGGGTGACCCTATGCCTAACATGCTGCATCAATCCTTACGCCTGCTTCAAGCAGATGCAGGGTTTTGACGCAGCATGGCCATTAAAGTGACTGAGTGAAATCTTGTAAATTTCACTCAGCCACTTTTAGGAGGCATTCCTACGCCAGAACGCCCCCCCCCCTGCGCCGGAACGCCCAACTGTGGCGCAGGGCTTTACAACGTGACACATCTCCCAGATGCGTCACGTTGAAAATACCCTGCAGCATGGCGCTGGCTTTGCGCTGCCGCTGCGTCACAAAAGTGACGGATCTGTGGCGCAAACGTAGCATACAGGGCTTGTAAATCTGCCCCCATGTGTCTGTGATATATCCACACTGCTCCACCCCAATGTTGTGTAACACATCAAACAACTCTGATAATGAGCACTCAATATGGACTACATGTACCATAATGCAAAGTAGGAGAAAATGTAACTGGGGTTTGATGTTGTGTCAGCCCCTCCCGTCTGTGCAGAATAGCCATTAAATGGTCTGTTCTCCCTTTTGTTACATATTCTTGATTCTCCTCTGCGCTGTCATTTCAGTTTTTTCTGCAACAGAACAGCAGTATGGCAATGGATTTGATTACTGATTGTGGATGGATCAGGATGAATACAAAATGGCTGCCAACTACTTTCTGTGATGTATTTCCTATCTCCCACTTCCTTATAACATTTCCTATGTGAAATTATGTGTTCCGGTCCTTTTCGGAGGTTATGGACCAAAAACGTAATTTCCGTTTTTGCGGCATAATGCGCGTGCGCGGAAACGACGCTACGGATCCGGAAAGTACGTTTTTGGGTCGTAATATCCAAAATAAACTGGAACACATCATTTCATACAGGCAATGTTATACAGAAAGTGGAAGACAGGAAATACATCACAGAAAGTAGTTGGCAGCCATTTTGTGTTCATTCTGAGCCATCCTCTATCACTGATCAGATCCTCAGACATCCTGCTGCTCTCATCACACTTATTTCCCCCAAAATGGCTGAGGAGTATGAAGAGAGAGCACCCCCTTTCTCAGAAAGGGAATTGGACATCTTGGTAGAGGGAGTGCTGGACAAATTTCCTCAGCTGTATGGCGACCCTGAGTACCAGCTGAGCACTGCAGCCCAGGCCAGGCTATGGGCCAACATCGGTGAGCGCTGCAGTACAGTGGGAGTGTACACCAGGGGTGCTAGGGCATGCCGCAAGCGCTGGGAGGACCTAAAGCGCTGGTCCCGCCACAAGGCTACAGAGCTGGTAGGCCTGGATTCCCAGCACCATGCAATGTATAAAGATGAAATTCCCCTTGGACAGGACTAAATAAACAAAGCTAAAAGGTCAAAAGCAATAACAAGATTCACAAATGTAAAAAGAATTGTTAACAATTTATTGATAATACAAATATTTAAAAAAGTGGACAATAAAAGAACCTCTGTGACATAGATTATTAAAAAACAAAACAATAAAAATGATTGACATTCAATATTGACCAGCAAGATTGATACATGGAGACAGAAAACAGTAAGACATAGAACTTGTACAATACTAGATGTATATTCAAACTCTATTTCTGACACCTATGTTATGCACACCACAATATAGTATATCAACAAGAGTATCTGAGTCATGAATTATACTAAAATGGTGCGTCAATGCGCTTCAGTGGTTTTCCACGATTTTATCCACCTGCATCAAGACTACATTTGGTATCTGTCGTAGTACAGGGGTCAATATAATCTCGCTAAAGAATGGAGACACAATAGGTTAGTGTGGATACATCATAGTTAACCATTTTCAGCGAGAAAAAAAAGAATAATTTATGTCTTAATCTCCTTTAGTCGAAAGGTAACAATGCCCAAAGGAGTAATTTGGATAAAGGCCTTCCTAATGCATATCGATAGGTCGTACAAAAAACGGTTGAGCCGAATTTTCCTAAAGAATGCTTTGAGGTCACTCTCGATGTGGAACATGGAGGGAGCATTAGTCGGGGCGAAGCTGAAACCTTTCTGTAGTACTGTTTGTGCAACACTATTTAAGGTTCTTTTTGAGAGGTTAACTATGGGGAATTCGCCTACCTCCAATATTGAGTGCTCCTGGTGGCTATATACTCCCTGTACTAGTGATCGGGAACATAATATATTTGCTCCCCCAATTGACATATACATTTAAATTAAATCTGATCTTCCTACTAATATGAAAACCCACGCCCTTGTGTATCCTTAGAAATGAAGGGAAATGAGCGGTTTTACCAGCTCCTATAAACACAGAAATGTATGTATCTGGAATGTATGCTTTAGGACATTGGAAAATGATGTGTATCAGTTGTATAGGAACCTTGTATTCAGTCTAGAATTAATTTTTGTTTTCTGATTGCCATCCTTTTAAAAACACATAAATGTACGACCAATCGATATGCATTAGGAAGGCCTTTATCCAAGTTACCCCTTTGGGCATTGTTACCTTTCGACTATAGGAGATCAAGACATAATTTTTTTTTTTCTCGCTGAAAATGGTTAACTATGATGTATCCAAACTAACCTATTGTGTCTCCATTCTTTAGGGAGATTATATTGACCCCTGTACTACCACAGATACCAAATGTAGTCTTGGTGGATAAAATCGTGGAAAACGACTGAAACGCGTCGACGCACCATTTTAGTATAATTCATGACTCAGATACTCTTGTTGATATACTATATTGTGGTGTGCATAACATAGGTGTCAGAAATAGAGTTTGAATATACATCTAGTATTGTACAAGTTCTATGTCTTACTGTTTTCTGTCTCCATGTATCAATCTTGCTGGTCAATATTGAATGTCAATAATTTTTATTGTTTTGTTTTTTAATAATCTATGTCACAGTGGTTCTTTTATTGTCCACTTTTTAAATATTTGTATTATCAATAAATTGTTAACAATTCTTTTTACATTTGTGAATCTTGTTATTGCTTTTGACCTTTTAGCTTTGTTTATTTAGTCCTGTTCAAGGGAATTTCATCGTTATACATTGGTTGGTTGACCCTACTTCCCTTGACTTCTGTTAAGGGGTACCTCTCACATTTTCCTCCTTCCCAGCACCATGTGCATCGTCCTCGCCTTTCCCACTGTACAGGAGGGCCCGGAGAACAGCTTGGACGACCCTCCATGCTCAACTGGAGGAGCATGAGCAGCAGGGACCTAGTAAGTGCCTTATATGCAATATGTGTCTGAGAGTATGATGTGAGTGAAACAGTGCTGTACCATTGTGTGTCCCATGCCTCCATTCACCAATTTCGTGTCCATGCAGCAGTCACCAAGATTAAAAAGGCACACTGTGGCATATGGACTGTCCAGTGCAGAGTTCATTTTGGGAGTTGTAGTTTCTTCATGACAACTTGGTAAATGAGCCACACTTGTGCATTCATATTGAATTCTGCTCTGCCAGCACCACTACCATTGAACCAAGGAAATCATAACTGATTTGTGCATTGGATGAGCAATGGTACAGACACTGTCCAGTGTGTGCATGACAGTCCAAAGGGTATTGGATGCTGTGACTTGCATTGCATTTGTAGAGTTTGGGTTCCAATTGAGACAGATCATCATGTGCCAAGGAGTCAAGACAGACTTTGAAATCCTTGCATCACTCTTAAGTTTTCCTAAATTTACAAGGTGTGTCCACTGACAGACGTCTCACCCTCAGTGGCCTGCATGACATTTCACATGTACAGGTAGCTGTCACAACCACCCACCACTGTTCACCGGTGTACTGCACTACCTTTGAAGTCAACAAAGCCAACATGTGTCACTGGATTGTCTGATGATGTGTGGGGACGGCAAAAGGTTAGACTCACAATGTAGCTAGAGAAGTAGCCCAGACCCTATATGGATGTGTGACCCACATTCGGCATTCGGCTTGTCCCATATAATGCTACAAAGCAGATGACACTTGTCGAGACATTAAATAGCTGCAACTCCATATCAATGACCAAATTCAATTAAATCTGGACTCTTCATGTTCTCCTTTGGTTGACTGGTTTTGGAACTGGCACATGTAGCAGTGACAGGACACACAGATCACAAGAATGCCAAGGTTGAGGGTTGGCCAATACAGTTGCGTAAGCCACAGTAATACACACGTCAGACTCAATTCAGTAAATGACAGTGAACATACATGTAATGTAAATTCATAAACACTGAGGGGCAGATTTACAAGGCCGTTGCGCCTCTTTTACACCGCTGTTGCGTCACTTTTGTAACGCAGCAGTGGCTCAAACCAAGCGCCATGCTGCGGGGTAATTACAACGTGACGCATCTGGAAGATGCGTCATGTTGTACAGCCCTGCACCATATGTAGGCATTCTGGCACTGGGGGGGCATTCCGGTGCAGGAACGCCTCCTAAAATTGGCTGAGTGCAGATTTCACGTAGTCACTTTTAGGGCAATGCTGCGTCAAAACCCTGCGTCTGCTTGAAGCAGGTGTAAGGATTGACGCAGCATGTTGAAGATAGGGCACCCCCGAGCCTTGTTAGAGCGGCGTCGCGCTTGCGACGCAACTCCAGCAATGCGCCTCTTTTCCACCGGGGATGCGTCAAGCATCTGCCCACCCATGCTTCAGTGGTGGTGCACGGGTGGGCAGAAGCATTGCAACTCTTCTGGCACATCTCTGCTGATTAGCAGAGATGCACCAGTAGTCGTAAATCGGCCCCTGACAACTGTAGAGTGTGATCAGAGGAAAATAAATTCTGACCTTGGCTCATCTATGTATGTGTCTTGTTCTGCATGAAACAACCACCACATCAGGATTTTTCTTACATTTCAGTAGGCATGGCTGGTGAGACAGAAGAACTACAGGAACAGGTCCGGAGATGGAGGACATCAGTTCGCCGGCGGCTACACCCTCTTTCCACCAGTGAGGAAGAAGAGGGGGAGGAGGGGACCTCAACATCAGGAGGCAAGGGGATTGCGCCAACCCGGGATGAGGAAGAACACGACTCTGGTGCTACGTTATGGGTGGAGGCTGTCGACATTGAAGGTGGGGGGGAAGGATCCGACACCTCTGACCATGATGTGGTGGGAGCGAGTCTCCCCCAAGCTCTTCACAAGTGGGTCCTAAAGAGGTGTCCCCGGGGCAGGCCAACATTCAATCTGGGCAGTCATCAGCACCTCCCTACCTCTAGAGTCCCCCATGCTATCGGAGGCTCCAGCCCCATCCCCTGCAACCCGTCCCCCTCCGAACACATCTGCTCCGGAACTGAGGCACCACATCCCTCCTGTCCCCCCCAGGCTCCTCCCGGTGTTGTTCCTCCTGTGGCTTTGCCAGGGGACTTGAGTTGGGTGGTTGAAGGTCAAACAGACATGTCCGCACGCATCACTCTACAAGTGTGTCTAGAGAAACGCACGATACGAGCGGACATTCTCCAATCTCTAGACACCTCACCACCAAAGTCTATTCGCTGACCACAGCCATGTCGTCTGTTGTCTCCCAAATCCCTTCCCATACCACTGTCAATGTCTCCCCCTGTCCGTTGCTCCACACTGTTTTACCCCGTAATCCTTGTGTGTCTTGATCCCATGGGGTGCCTGTTCCTGCACCAGCCAGCCGTGTGCCTGCATCGGACACTGAGGATCTGGACATTGTGATCCAGGAGGATGACCAGAAGGACACTTGACTTTTTGACTGAGAAGTTGTTGTGGACAAAGATTTCATTTTCCCCTTGTAAATAGACTGGTTTCCCTGACGCTCCCTGACGAACTATTTGTTTTTGCCCTACCCCAATCCGAGTTCCCTTCGCCTTCTGCATTAAGATCATCATTTGTTTTCCTTTCTCCCTTCCAAAAGGACGGTTACTTTCCGTTCCTACATAAATATCTTTGATGAATTCTACTTAGTTTAACTTGTTTGACTTTATTTTGAAGATCTGTTTCCAAATATGGACACATATGTTATGAGTCATATGCTATGCACATAATTGTGTGCTGCAATGATGGGTTACACTTGTAACTGTTTCTCACACACACACACACATGCCTACATCGTTAGACAGGACATGATACACAACATAATATTACTTTTGTAGATCTTTATTTTCACTATACACCTAAGGACCCCAAGACAAATTGACCATGTGAATGTCACTGGCGATTGGACTTGCGACTCCGCAATTTTGGGGGTGATGATCGCTGTGAGGGGTGAGGTTGAGCTTGTCGCCTACGTGTATGCGGGTGTTGTACCGGGTGATCTACAAGTCAGGTGCAGATGGTGTCTGTGCCTGGACAAGGGCTAGTTGTGCAGGTGGTGGGAGTGACTGTACAGAGGTTGTGGTGGTTGTGCAGATGGTGGGAGTGACAGCACAGCAGTTGGTGGTGGTTTTGCAGGTGGTGGGGTTGGTGGGAGTGACAGTACAGGGGTTGGTGGTGTTTGTGCAGGTGGTCGGGTGGTGGGAGTGACAGTACAGGGGTTGGTGGTGGTTGTGTAGGTGGTGGGGGTGCCTGTTCAGGGTGCTGGTGTGTTTGTGTACCTTTGCTGTAGTGCTGTGCAGTTGGTGGTACAGGTGTGTGGATGTGCTGTCCTGCAGGCAGATATGATTGCTCCCCTCCCTGTGTTGTCCATAAAGGGATACTTTGGATCACTCTCACCATGCCCTCCATCATCTTCATGGCCAAGGCATGGTGTCTTGCACTCTCTTCCTTTTTGAATGGATATCAGGTCTGTCATATTCCTGGACATGTCCTGCCAAGTTCTATCCATCCTATCCAAAGGTTGGCTCACCCTGTCCACCACCTGAGAGAATTGGACCATGTCCTGCAGGGACCCAGACATGTCTGACAGGTTAGCCCCTATGGCACGAATGTCCTGCCTCACATCTGCCTGCTGTTGGAAGTCCTGCTCCCACTGGCCACCATCGCCAGGTGCAGGCCCCCTCTGCAGGTGTCTGCCAGGGATGGAATGAGTAGGTCCAACACCAGACTGTGTGCTGGAGAATGGTGCCCAGCGGATACCTGAACCACAAAAGGGCTGGTACGTCCCACAGATGGTAGAGAGAATGGCAGGGATACACTGTGTAGGGAAGAGTGGGTAGGGGAACTACCATGTCGGTCCGGGACGTGAGGGCTGTGAGGGAGTGATGTCTGTGATTGGATGTGTGGGAGCGGTGGCTGGTTTGATCTATGCTCAGGACATGGTATTGTTTGTTTGGGAGGAGGCTGACGAACGTTGCTTGGCGGAGGATGTGATGCCATGACATCAGAATCATCATCCACAGAGTGGATGAATATGTGGTCATCATCATCCACAAAGTCAACATCCTTATGATGTTCCTCCTCCTCTTGAGCATGACTTGCTGCCGATATTACTGCCTGAAGGATCAGGGGATTCTCCCCTCTGATTCCCCGTCGGCCAGCACTGGTCGTAGGTCTGTCATCCTCTTCTTCAGCATCATCTGGAACACAGAGGCTGCAACCATATTATATGTGGTGCAAAACCAAGGTTGTATTAACTGTACTTTGCATCAGCAGATGAGGATCATGTGACCTGGTTAGAGTACCACCACAAATGACCGTTCACACCATAGCACTGAGGTGTTACACGGAGATGTGCATAATACTAGCACCTCACCAGCTCCAGCCACAACTTTCTGTCCCTTCGCGTTCCCCCCTGGTGTATCCTGCTGAACCTGTCTCGTCATAGATGTTGTAGACATAGTTGTAGAGGGTAGAGACAACATTCTCAATGATCTACATCACCAATTGACAGACAGGCACATGTGACACTCCTGATTTGTATTTCACTTTGTAAACAACGCAGAGGGGGATCTTGATCTCTGTCATGGCTTAGTAATCTAAGCTAGTGACACACCTCAAGCCAGATTTACCTGAAGGACAGGCCCGCAAGGGTTTCACTGCTGCAGCCAGGATGTCATGCATCCCCCGGGATGTTTTCCGCTGCAGTGGTATCATCCTGTCAGCAGCTGTGATGAGACATACATGTCCATATTTTAGTACAACATATTGTAGCTATGAGCCAGCATGTCATTCTTAATAACCATTTGTGGATAATCCAGGAAAATGTGCAGCATGTTTACCTCATGGGCTTTACATGTGGGCACCTGCTCACATGCAGCATTTGCCAGCTGTTACCTCCACTCAGCACTGACATCAATAAGATGACACATCAACTGACAAACTTGTATGAGAAGGTTACTGATATTTCAAGGAAGGGGATACATGACCCGGACTCATCCGCGTCACACTGATTTCACCTTTACCATTGAGACTAACATTTTTCATGAGTGTAATGTTGTCTGTTGACAAGTCAGAAAGGAGTTCATGTGTGAGATGTCAGGGACATGATGTTGCTCATGTGTGCTTCCCTACCCATGAGGTCACGCAGCTCATTTTTGAATGAGAGAACACAGATTTCTTATGTCCATCCTTTGAGTGTCCTCTGTTCCCATACTCTATTTCCAACATCATGGTACTACTTAGCTGACAACGGATGGTGTCTTGTGCAGCAGATATCCAAACCTCATATGTCAAACACTCTCCTATACATGTGAATACGATAGACGGGAGGCAAGCAGAAAACAATATTTGGTTGTGATCGCACATTGCAGATGAGGTGAGAAGCTTTGAGGCTTCCCGCCTGCACTGGATTATCGTGTTGCTCTTCAGCCAAGTCATTTTGCAAGTGTAACTGCATTAAGATTCACCTTAGCAGCCTCTACGCCCATCTCAAAGGTACACAATGGCATCAGTGCGTGCCTCAGCCATACCAATTTCATTTTGATTTAACCATGTATATTTTGCTAGGGATTTATCCTATCATTGAATTGCAAGCCTGTTGTGTTTTGGTCAGTTCAAATGACACATTGTTCTAGTGTATGTCCATTCTGCACTCACTTGGCATACATTTTGGTTCAGCCTCTCATTTGCCACCAGGGTCTGATCTGCCATGTGTTCAAATGCCATGTGTGAGCATATTGTGATGCAGGACAACAGTGTTGTACAACACATACAACATACGGTGGAGGTGAAAGGCCCAATTAATGAGCATTCAGCCAGATTTATTCTAGGGTTCATTTACCTTGGCCCAGCACCGGAGCAGTGTGTGGTCTCTGAACAGATGTCACATCCAACCTTGTAGCAGAAGTCAGTGTGTGTCTTTGATTCTGGGAGCACCACATTGTACCTAGAATGATAAGTGTGTTTTGCAACTTTACATTTCTGCTGCCACATGTGATGCACTCGATTTTGGGCACAAAGGACGAGCACAAGCAGTTGTGGGCACCACCATTGCAGAAGTGTGTCATACATAATGTCATGAGTGATCCCACATATGACTTAGAATGGGCCCACTACCTAGATGCAACCTATTTCACAATTGCATGCCTATGAATCCAGAGGTAAGGTCCACTATCGTGTTTTGTTGATGCCCAATAAATAATCCATCCAATGTAAGAAGTACATGACTAGCTGTGTGGACTGTGCAATTTAATAAACATTGGAAAGATTTGAAGTTGGACAGTGGATGCATTGTCAGTACTACTGAGACTGGAATCTCACTGCTTGTTCATCATTACCATATCTGTTCAAATAGGATTTCTTGGTTAGGTCTACAGACACTATTACAATATAGTGGGAACACCCTTTTGTCTAGTTGTGGCACTCGATTACAGGATTGGATTCCCCGGTCTGGGTCTGTTTGTGAAATACATGTTATGTACCACAATTACACTTACAATTACACGCTGTTCACAAATGTCTGTCATATGGTAAAGGCGAATGTCCTTAGACAACTCCAATTGTAATGAAGCAATTTTTGCATCTCTGGTTGACTTTCATAGGTGGACACTATTTGTCCCTCTGTCGTCTCCTGACAATGTGTGCATTTTTACCATCTCCTGGCCAGTTCGACTTACCAGTTATTGAGGTTGTAATGGCTTCTTCTGTACGTTGTCGATTCCTCCCAGTAGATGCGATGACCTAAGCTACTGCAGTTGTCTGTGCTCTGGCTGGATGTGTCAATGGGTGAGAAGAGAGAAAAGTAACCAAATGGGAAATGTGCTTGTGGAACTTTTCAGGGATTTCCCCATATCTTCTGCGTGCTAACAGTGTTGTGAAGTACTGCCGCAGATGGGGCATGTAGGAGCAGTGTTGTGTTGGGAATGTAATGGCGTGGCAGAGTGGGAAATTGGCAACAAGATATGTGCATGAAATATTTTAATCTGATGATTCTCTCACCTTCTGCTTTGTAATTTAGGCTGGCACAGGGTGATTTACTTCTTGGATAATTTGTGGCAGGTTTACACGCCCCTTGAAAAAGATTTACACTGATGTTGCGTCACTTTTGTGACACAGCGGTGGTGTACAACAGATGGCTCATTTTGAATTATTCGCAACGTGACTCATCTAGGGTGAATCGTCATGTTGTGATGCCCTGCGCAACATTGAACCTGTGTCAGCTTTGATGTAGGCAGGGTGGGCTTTCCTTTGGGATATGTCGCGTGAAAGTGATTCAGTGAAATCTACAAGATTTCACAGAGTCACTTTTCAGGAGCCACTGCAACGCAAGCTTACTCCTGCTTGAAGCAGACGTAAGGAGTGGCGCAGCACGTTAGGTATGGGCGGTCCATAGACATTGTTGGAGTTGCATCACACCTGCGACACAACTCCAGCAAAGTACCCCCTAAACACCATCAGATGCAACACACATCTGTCTATCCCTGCACCACAGTGCACCGCAATGTAAATGCGATGCATTTGTGGTTGCGCAAGAGTTGAATTTCGTGTCACATTGGTACTAGTGCCTCCCTGCTAATATTAGTTAATTTCTACTTAGCAGGGTTGTGTATTTACGGCAGCAGTGCTGTGCCCATGTTTTCAATAAGGGGGAGGGATTAGCCATTTCTAATGCAAAGGATTCTGGGACTTGTGGTGCTACATACAGACGGTGACACATGAGTCTCTCACTGACTATATTTTTATATACACTTTGGACAAGTTCCTTACTCACATTGACAGTGCAACACAGACAATCTTTTCATGCACTTTTTCTTTTCATCCATTTACCTGGTACCATGTAGCGTACATCACTGACAGGCAGCCCATGGACCAAGTGGGGGTGTATTGTGGTCAGGATATCCTCATCCAGTGGGGTGAGACGGATGTGGGGTCCAGGGTATACAGCAGGGAAGATCCTGCTTAATTCGATCCTGGAGTACTTCTCCTTCACCCTCTGCCTTTCATCCTGCCACTTTTTCTTGATGCCCTGTACTGTGCGCCTCTCCTCCCCCAATGCTGAGACAGCAGTGGCTAATTGCTGCCATAGGGCTGCCTTCTTTGTCCCACTGGTGCAGTAGGGTGGGAGTCCATATAGGCGTTTGTGGTGCCTGACTATGAACTCCACAAGCATGGTGATCTCCTCTGCAGTAAAATTCCTCTTCCTCCTCATTAGTTCCATTTTTCTCTGTCAATGTGAGCGTTGTGGACACGAACTCTCTGTGGCCAAACATGTTCCTTCAATGTGTGCTGCTTTTATGTGTTTTGTGGTGCTTGTCAATTAGTGTTAATTGGCTTACAGCTAGAGCGTGGTGGGGGATGGTAGGCACTTGCAACACTCATCATGGCAAAATGGAGCTATTGGCTGGGATTGGCTGCAGGGTGTCAGCTGATCCATGGTGGGGGATGGTAGGCATTTGGACAGGTCTTTACCCCTGGCTAACATAATCAACTGCCATAATTCGTATCTTCGCACCCGGAATCGGAAATTCCGGGCCAAAATCTGAAATTTCGGTGTAGAGCTAGAAATTCCAGCCCGGAATCGGAAATCCCGCTGCAGAGCCATAAATTCCGGCCCAGAGACGGAAATTACTGCCCGGGTGCAGACGTAAAGTTAGTAGTCATAAGTCTATTCTGTGAATACCAAAAGTAGTAAGTTCATTCTGTGAATACCGAAAGTAGTAAGTTCATTCTGGGAATGCTAAAAGTAGTAAGTGCATTCTGTGAATACCAAAATAGTAGTAAGTTTAGGATTGAGTCTTAAGTTCATTCTGTGAATCGGGCCCCATGAGTTGCACTTTACCGTTTACCTATATCAATGAACTGTTGTCCTTCTTGTACTGTTCTATTTGGTGTGATTTTATGGTACTGTTTGCAGCCTAGTTTTATATAGTTTTAAGCACTCAGCACTTTACATCAGTTTCTTTAATTGATGAGAGTAGATATTATACATTGCTGCTATTATTGTATCTGATTCTGAAGCCTTCTGCATTTTAAACACGTAGGTATTAATAAACACCCTTGGACTCTGCTGATTGTGTGGTGTTTTTCGGGACTCTGAGAGCGTGGTACAATATATTTGAACCGTTGGATTTATATGATTACCGGCGTGCTCGGCCGGCGTTCACGCCACCTCCCTCGGGGCCACAGCAACCCTGAGAGCAACTTGCAGTTTTGGATATATATATATATACATATATATATAGTCACAACTCTTATTTAACCTGAGCTCAACCACACTGTTAGCTATAGCACAGAACAGACAGGCTTAATTTGGGGTTATGTCCACTGTTCCCTGTAGGGTGTGCGAATGCGCATGCTCACCTCTGTTCCCCCCAGCATGCAGTGCCGTGTGTGAAGCACACACACATAGAACATCTCGTGAGATCATTCACACTGCTTTTAAAATGTGTGCGGTGCGATAAACATTTGCGGGAGGCAAGGATTGAGAAGAGACCACTGTGCAAGAGGAGAACACGAGGGAGCAGCAAGTAAGTGTTCCTCTTAGGGCAGCCTGTAGGGTTAAGGAGCACGTGACCAGAAGCAAGTGGCCCTTACACTTGCTGAATTCTTTTCTAGAGCGCGGCTGCGGGGCTGATTGTGGGCCTTTTGAAAGTATTTATGTTAAATTTAGCCCATGACAGGCGCTGTGATTAATATAAATACTTTCTCAATGGCCCATAATCAGCCCCGCAAATGCACTTTATTTAGGAAAGAATGCAGCAAGTCTACATCTAAAAGTGCTTAGAAGTAGGCATAGAAGTGAAGTACATTTTGTATGAGCAGCCTAAGCCATCTGTCTAAAATAGTTGAACTCTACAACACATTCTTGTTCATGTTAGAGGATTTATGCTAATGGTGGGCGGAGCTGGCGCAGTGCCTCTGCGCGTAGCTTTATGGAGTTTGAAAAATCTCTGTGGAGCTATGCATAGCTCTGCTCCGCTCCCTCCCCGCTACCCCCTCTCAAATGCTTTAAAATGCTAAAAAGAAGGCACTTACCTGTGTTCCTGCCGCCTCCCCTGCCTTGCCGCTATCCTTCCCGCTCCTTACCGCCTCGCGTCATTCTTCATTAAAAAAAACACTACCTTGTAAGTCTTGCATGTGCACATGCGCACAGGGAAGATGCACAAGGTAGTGTTTTTTTAATGAAAAAGGACACGAGAGGATCAGGAAGGACAGCGGCCAGGCAGGGTAGGTGGCAGAAACACAGGTAAGTGCCTTCTTTTTAGTATTTGTAAAGTATTTGGAAGGGAAGGGAGTGGCTAACTCCGCTCTGCCAAGGAGGCGTACCTTTGTCTATCTCCGCGTTTGCCACAGAGCGTGGAGTAGGTAAATATCCGCAAACCCCGCTGGCAGAGCGGAGTTACCCGCCCAGGATTCGTTTATACAACCATCTGTGGCAGGTAGTATCTGAATACCCTTATCTAGAGCTGTATTGTTTTATTCAATCATGTTCAGTTTGTGGTAAGCATTGTTCATTGTGTCTAAACTCATTCGTGCTTATTATAACTCCAAAAAGATTTCACTGAAGCCTGCATACACGCCCTTTGATGTGATGTCATGCCATAGTTGCTCTAAATCTAAAGTACAAGTATAATATGAAGTTATTCTAGCAACCAGATGTTTTGTGAATACAGCATGCTTTGAAGAGGTTCAGAAATTATTCTTCTCCCACTATTTATGTCCTGTGCATGTGATACTAAACACACAATGGGAAACAGTGGGATATGCAAGAGCGAAAGTGATATAAAACAAATACCTAGGATCACGCAGTTTGTTCAAGCGGGGAAGCAGTATTGATTCCGTGTTTTCTGGTACCACATAATGCAAATTAATTCAACCACTAAATGTACATGCTTCTCCTCCCCTACACCCATCTTAACAACGCCTTCCAACTCCGTGACCATCACCCTGCCGTCATCAGTGCGGCCCTCTGTTACACCACGTCCAAACATTTTTGGGCCCTGGGAAAATATTTGCGAGTTCCCATGGTCTATTGTAATTGTGATTAGATGCGAACATGTGTGAATGACACACACCAATGGTAAAACATTGACTTGGCAAAAGGTAAAGAAAATGCAGGTGAGTGGGTTGCTTCGTGTGGGGGGATTAGTGTAGTGAACGTGATACAAGAAAATAGAAGTGTTAGAAGTGGAATCCCAGGTAACTATTTGGTCACTTTTCCTTTTGGAGTCTATGGAACCGTCACATACATTGTTTGTAACTCTTGGAGCCTTTGCTAACGATCTTGTCTTCAATTGCATGTTTGCAGTCTGTAAGATATTTGGATTTGAATGGTCAAGCGTGAATACCCACAAAGACAATGTAATTTTGTTTATGTTCATGGTTGTATTTGGGGGTTGCTGGTTACATTGATTCACAATCTATACCCTTTTTCTTTTGCAGGTTTGTGAGACCGTACTACAGATACAACTGAACAGGCAGATGGGAGTGCAGGCAGAACAAACAGGTAATAATTGTTTGGGAGAGTTAAACTGTGGTGCACATTGTAGTATAAAAACATACTTTACCCTTGCTTTCTTCTGTTGCAGGTTTCGCGACAGTACCACACACATTTGAATAGGCGTACGAGAGTACAAAAAGAACAAGCAGCTAATTGTTTGGTAGAGTTAAACTGTATTGTACATTGTAGTATTAAAACATATTTTGTAGGCTTTGTGGCATAGCAGGCTAAAACCGGTCAGCACAAAAATGTTCAAGCGCAAAGCTGTAACCTCTGCAGAGTGCAGTGCTACACCAGAAAGGAAAAAATGTTGCCTTGCATTCAAGGAAGAGTGAATGAAAGAAATTGTGGCGGCTGAGACACAGAAATCACAAAGCAAGGTTCACGTGCAACTCGGAGAACTGTTTCAATACAGTCCAGATGTGGGCTTGATTTGTAAAGCATGTGCCAAAGCCAAGAATGTTGGGGTCTTTTCTACAGAGAAGAAATTGAGTGATGGCTGGGAACTAGATTACATGAAACACCATCAGACTCAAACTACAATATTTCCCTTATTGTACATTCTGGGGGAATTTGCATCCTTTTGCAAACTGTTCCAAAAAGGTCTTTAGCTACTGTTGAAGCTGTACAGGAGGCAAGAGTAGAGATTGGCCAAATTAAAGAACAGTACTTGGGGGACACTGTCTTTTGGAGCAGCACAGTAAGAGATCTGATGGTGTTGTACAGGGAAGGACAAGAGTTTGACCTATTTTGTCTTCTTTGGGAGCGCATGTATAAAGATCCAAGGAGGCTTATAGTTGAACTTCATGAAAGAATTTAATACTTGAATAGGAGTTGAAGCACAGCACATCAGTACAGGTTCAGATACAGATATTATAATACAGTTGGCCTGGAATCTGGAACCTAGTTTATTTTACCTTCCGGCGTGCAAATTCCGATCAAGAATGCATAAACATCGACTTCTCAGCGTCTCCGGTAAACTGTGTATCTTGTTGCTATGGATACACAAGATGGCGCTGAGACGTGCAGCGTGGTGACGGCAGGGACGTGTCACGTGATGATGACGCAGCGCGTAATGATGACGCAGCGCGTGTTGACGTCAGGAGATGCCTCGAGCTTGCCGACAGCCTCGCGCACTGCAACACAAATATCGGAAAAGGCACTAAATTAGACAAAAACAGTTCTCTACATCACCAATCCGCCGGAGTAGAAGCGCTGGAAACGCCAGGACATGCGCCACACACGAAGGTAGAAGCGGTGGTTTTCATGTACTGCTTGTCGTTTTCTTTTTTCCGTTGAAAAACACGAAAAGCTTTGAAAAATATGTAGTAGAACACTGGTAGGTCGTAAATCTTCGCAATTACGACGTGGTAGGATTATTCAGTGTTATCTTGAAGAAAAAGAGGATGAAAAGGTAGTTTCAGGTTTTCTTCTTTTGTAATCCGGTCTCAAAAATTAAAATTTCTGCTCCTGTGCTTCAAGGATAGTGGCAGAAATAGCAGGGTTTACCTCGTCGCCAATATAAAGATCCAAGGAGGCTTATAGTTGAACTTCATGAAAGAATTTAATACTTGAATAGGAGTTGAAGCACAGCACATCAGTACAGGTTCAGATACAGATATTATAATACAGTTGGCCTGGAATCTGGAACCCAGGACGTAAGATGCAGGCACGCATCATACATTCCAGGCAGCAGACCCAGACAGGGAAAGGCAAAGTGAACAGAACAAAGCAGTATAAATGTACAACAGAATGCAACAGCATGCAAAAAAGATTCCCTGAAAATAAACTGAAAGAATGGGCAAGTTTTGAATTCCAGGCAATAGCAACACAATCAGATTTTGATTCGGAACTGACAATGTAAGACTTGTTGAAAAGTGTCAAAAAAACTCTTGGTCATTACAGAGAATATGAATACCTTTCAAGACATGGTGAATTTCACTATACACAATGCTGCTTAGTATAATGTGGTGTCTCAGCTTGCTGATGTCTGCAGAACATTTCAAACATCTAGTGCAGATTGTGAACGAGGATTCAGCCTCATGAACACTATCAATAGTAAATTGAAAAACAGACTAGAGTAGAAGCATTTCAACATTCTGATGAGGACAAAGGCCTACCTCCTGAATGGCGAAATTGACTCAATAAAATTTATCAGCACTGGAAAAATGTCAAGGATCGATGTGAGAAGCAACCATGTCACCCATCTAGTGATGGCACTTGACTTGACTGCCCTCTCCCACAGTCCACAGTCCTCACATATTTCAGTATCTCTCAGACCAGATATCCAAACATTACTCCGTAGCTTGCACATCAGATTGTAAATATGTTATATAATTGTGTAACTTACTATGTATATGTGATCTTGCATAGGCTTCCAACATTTCTCAACCCTATGAACAGTGCTGCAGTTGAGAATTAGTTAAATCTTATAATGGTATCACTGTTGGAGTCCTGTGCTTTTCTAAACCAGAAGTGTATTGCCCGTGTAACCACAGTAATGGCATGTATGTAAATTGCAAACTTGTCATATGGAAATGCACTGTCTTTTCACTTTGTTGAGAAAAAGTTTGGAGTGATATTTGAACTCATATTTGCACTCTTATTTGTTGCTCCACCCACACAACGGGTTCTTGGCGCACATAGCTTTAGCACCTTACTCTGCATGCACACTGAGGAAAAAAAATTGGAGGGACCATTGGGTGCAACTCATTAGTACCAGTTTAACACCCAAACACAGCAATAAGCTACAGAAGGTGACCCGTCAACCTCTGCAAGGGACCTTCCACTGCGCCACAACACATGTTGCTGCGTTTTTAAGTAACTTTTGAAACGTATGAGATGGAAACAACATTTTATTTCTTTAAGATCTGCAGATTATGCATAAGATGATGGAATATGTGGCAAATGCCGCAAATCTATAATTATTCTAAACCTACCACGGACACACAATTGCATAATTCCAGGGGCCCTTTACATTGGACACATAACAATTGTCAAAAACCATAAGAATATACAGTACGCGCAGAGATCAGGCCAATGTTTCAGGATCCATAATAACTTGGCAATCCTTGTAAGAAGTATTTCCTCTTGCTTGGTGTGAAGCTTGGCAGCATGGAGCAGTATATAGAGGGGCGAGCCAAGAAAATAACAGGGAGAGCCAAGCCAGGGCAAGTGTCTGGCTTGGATTTTAGAGCCTTTACAGAAGCCAAGCCCTGTAAGCATTTGCAACGAGCAGCAAGCAAGCATTTAAAATAAGATAAGTCTCTTCAAAACTGAAAAAAGGGCATTTCTTTAACATGTGGAAGCTTTTTCATGAAGCAGGCAGGATAAAGTATGTCACTGTGAAGTACTTATTAAAAGTGACAATGTTGTATATCTGGAAGTCTGAACTGACATATATGAAAGTATTTTCATATGCAATAATGAAAAAAAAGAGTTTTGGTCAAATAAAATATTTGCTTATATCACACAATTTAGGCAGGGAAGCCCAAAATTATCCAGGTTTTCTGGTTTCACATTGTACAAATCATCCAGTAAATGGGTATATGTTGTTCCTTATTCTAAAGCTTTGTTTTTCCAGTGCATAATTTGAGCCGGTGGGGGCCACCAGAACTTATATTTGAGGACCAGCACATATTTTTCAGCATCAAACATTTGCCGATAGCAACAGAGGAGAAAAGCAAACAAAGGGGAAAGAAGAAGGAACAGGAAGACAGAAAACCTGTCACAAAGTGAGAAACCAGGGACCAGCAAGAATGAGATAAAGTGGGAGAGTGTCTGGTAGTGGATTTAAAATTACTCTAGGTGAATTGTAGACTACACAGCTTTTCTCTTCGGAGCTCTTAGATTTAATTGTACTGACTGCTGGCTTCTGAGCAAAGTTTGGGCACTGCCACTCATTCATTTACAAATCAAGCACTGGTTTTACCTCTTAGTCGGCAGCTCTGACTGTATTGCCACATCCTGATTAGAGGGAGGGAGGCAGAAACCCCATGAAAGCTATGCTCTTTATGGACTTGAGGTACCAACAGTATCTTGAGCAATGCCAGAGCTGGCTTCAAGCTCGAGACGGGCTAGAGCTTTCTGTGGCTCGCTCACCTCTACGAGCAGCAGTGATCTACGTGGGGTTGGGGCAGGCAGTGGGACCACAACACACTTTCAGAGGAGATTGATTAGATTGTGAGTACACTGCCCAAGAGCTCTGTATCATGCCCCTTGCTTGCAATCTGGATCTTACTGCTGATCTGCAGGTGTGGGGACATCAGTACACGTGTGCCATTACGGCAAAAGCTGCTATAATTCAGGGAACATGGTAGTGTTGTGCTGTCTGCCATGTCTGACCCGCGGCTTCTGGCAAGGGGATTCAGGAAAGATTTCCAATGCTAGGAGCATTCTTCACCAAATACAGAAGCGCCAGTCCATAATAAGAAAATAAAGGGGATAGTTGAAAGCCCCTAGCCGGTGGCGGCTACTCCACTATGGTAGAGGAGCATCACCTGCCCTGCTTTTAAGCAGTGCCAATAACTTATTATCATTTTATGCTTTGTGTCCTGCTGCTTTGCGGGCAACTGGGCGGGCTGCTCTGCTCGCAGAGCAGGAGAGGAGTGGTTTGCCCACTCCTAAGTGCGCAATGACTGTTTGGTTGGCCTTCTCGGGCCGCCCAAACCAGTCATGTGTATTTTCCCCCGTTCTCCATGCAGGCCGGTTCACAGCATGTGATGCAGCTTTGTGATTGGCTTAGGGGAGGGAGCCCTGCTGCCTGCTTCCTATTCCTGGAGTCAAAGACAGGAGAGAAGGAGCAGTGATGTGGGACTCGGCCTCATGGTAAATGTATTTTTTATGTGAGCCCCCTCCACGAACAACCCCCCTAGACCTCCAACCGCGAGCCATGCTGGCCATCACTGCCCCTAGCACAAAGCCAATCTCCATCAACCTTCTAATGGCTCCTCCAACTGTAAGACACCAATATTTGGAGCCTCGAACCAGAGAGGAACATCATAACAAGGTAAGGATAGCACAAGTGCAGATAAATGAGCATGCAACACTGGATAGGAGAGTAAAAAGCCAGCAACAGAAACATGAGGGAATATATAAACAGTATGAACACAACTAACAAGTAGGAAAAGGAAAGGCAAGGTCATTATATCATAGAACTTTAACAAAACTACACATAAAATAAAATGTGCACCCTCTACAGCCAAGCACAAGTATTGTAGATCTAATGGTTTAGGAGTTAGTGTTTCTTGCATCCTCTTGCAGGCAGTCCCACCCTTTCAAGGTGAGACAATAAGAGTGTAGTCACCAGTCAGTAGGTGATTCCTGGCAACCCTCATAATGATCATAGTAATTCCAGTTTGAGTTTCTAATGCAGCCATGGTCACGAGATGTGAGGTCATTGATGTCACTAGAATCATCCTCCCGTGATCTGCCTTTGTTTGTCAACAGTGTCAGAGCATGAATCAGACAGAGTTGCATCGAGTCAGCATGCTGTTAATTGTCACCCCCTCCCCACCCCCCCCAATTTTCTCTGTAGCCACCACTGCAACTTTCTGTGCATCAATCTAGCCATTGGCGGTCTTCTGGTCTAGTTCTGTCTACATCTCTTTAAGCATTAGTAATGTTAATTTTGACAAGCCCATTCCTCTGTGACTTCATACTGTGAGGCTCATCTTTTTGGCCAATGCCAGGACTCTCATGGTCCATGAACACATGTATTTTTTGACATCTAGTGCCCTCACTTTGGCTGATAATTTCAATTTAGATTTCAAGCCCAGCTGAGGCAGGTTTCACTTGACCTCTGTGAAGTAGTTGCTTGTGTTGCACTGTGAGTGTGAAGTAGGGAAACAGGATGACCGTACTGTTTTCCACTTTGAAGAATCTTTGCATCAGATTTTCTGAGTCAGAATGTTGTGGTTTTTGTAATTCAGTAGTCTTGCTTCCACTCGACTCAGTGATGATCCCAGCATACCTGTGAGCTCCAAGAGAAATAACTTAATGCGACAATGTGGCAGCACTTGCCCACTGTACCACTCTTCTAACTACAAATCCATGATCTGTTCTTCAGATTTCTCATGAGGACCTATGATCCATATGCAGGCTCCACAGGAATGCCCCTCTGCACAGTGTTTCAGGAACCTGATGTACAAAGCCCTCTTGCAACTGTGCCAATTTTTAACAATTAATAAATAATTTGATAAAAATAACATAGGCAACCTTGTATGTTTTTTTTACATATATGTAATCATATTATCTGCTGTTCATATTTTTTGCCAGCATCTACACGTACAATGTTATTTGCCTACACCTTTTTCCCAGTTCATATTAATTTCCCTGTATTTTGGCACAGTCATCTTGTACATAGGGGGCCCCCTTTATTCTCAACTTTTTTTTCAATGCCCTCTTGCAATCATAAGCCCTGTCATTCACAAAATCTGAGTTTGCAACCATGAAAGGCCTTTTTTTATGGACAAATCCCTTTTTAGGAGTCAGAAAAGGACTGTTTTAAACTTTACTGAGTCGCAAATAAAAGGGATGGAAGTGGTGAAATGCATATTCCTTATCTATCACTGATTCAGAAAAACATTTATCCATGGTTCATGACTACAATTGCAACTGGGAACCATTGATGAGTTACTAACTCCAGATTTGGAGTGATAACTGATTCGCTTCTGTTATGTTTCATATAGGTACCCCAATAAAGACTCAGGTAGTCACCTAACCTTTCACCTATATTCTCCCCTAACATTACACTTCATAACGGTTCTTGGGACTGACCTTTTACCTAGTTATGGTACTGCTTACAGGACGTATGGTTTTCCCTGAAAACTAGCCTCATCCATTATGCATAAGGATTCTTGAAACCTCAGCAGGACTACCACCTCCTGCATAATAACTATCATCCTAAGTCCGACATGACACAGCAAGGTAGAACCCCTGAGGGTAACACTTTGGGTATATAAACACCATGTCTTACTGGGGTAGGCAGAGGAGAAAAGGACTTCCATGCTGAAACACTGACGCGACACGCTGAGTTTCCTGCATGCAGACACTCCAGCTCGCAGTGGTCTGACATCCCTTGCGGGGTGTCCATCTCGAGACCAACTTGGGATCCCACAGTCTCTCACTTCCGGTAACGTGGTTGACTTTATCCTAGAGGTATTCTTGGCTTTTACACCTACATACATGCTAGGTGCATCTAGTTAGGGTCTCATCGTAAGAGTACGCATTTTATTGTCATGTATTTTTAGGTTTCGGCTACCGTCCCACTGCGTAAGCAGTGGGTGGGCGGAGCCGAAATCTTTTGTTAGTAGTATGAGGGCCTGAACACGCCCCTCTTCTCCATTGGCTGGCCTCGTAAATGCTGGCCAGCCATTGGAGGAGAGGAGCGTCACTGAGTTCAGGGCCCGCCTTGACTCGATTCAGGGGCGTTTCCGTGTCTTTTTTTAAGTCACACCCTCTCCTCTTCCCATTGGCTGGAATTTTACCTTCCAGCCAATGGGAAGGGGAGAGCACGCAAACACGCCCCCGAATCGCGAAACGACCTGTTGCTCTGTTCCAGACTTGCCTCCCGCTGTCCGTGTCCGCCCCCCCTCCCGCTGTTGAGGACTGTACCGTGAGTTATGATGTTGAATTTGGGTCTGAGCAAGTAACCAGTACACCAAGCTTATGCACAGTAATAGTGAAAATGGTTCTGGGTCCATTTTGAAAACAGTAGTAACGGTAACAAATTTCAGGCGTGCACAATGAAGTGGAGCAGGTGGGCGTGTTTTCTCGTAGTCGCCGTTCCATCAAATTGCCGTTGCTGTTATGTACTTTGGCTCGTGAGCTCTGTTTCCCGCCCCCCCTCCCCTCCCGCTGTCCGTTTCTCCCCCCTCCCCGTGTGCCCGTTCCCGCCCCCCCCTCCCCTTTCACTCTCCGTTGCTGTTATGTACTTTGGCTCATGAGCTCTGTTTCCCGCCCCCCCTACCCTCCCGCTGTCTGTTCCGCCCCCTCCCCGTGTGCCCGTTCCCGCCCCCCCTCCCCTTTCACTCTCTGTTGCTTGTTATTTCATGCTTACACCGACAGAACATGCAAAGAATGCATTATAAGAAGGCGACACAGGTCCTGGTAGCCCTGCCGGCTCCTGCTATCCCCTTGGCTACGATGGTGGGCACTTTTCACATCTGCAGCTAGCCGCCTAGCCCCGATATGGACACGGATCTCCGCTGCTGATTTAAATGTCCTCCGTGCCGACCTCATCCCTCATCTGATGTACTCGTTCCTTCCAGCTGTGCCCGCACCCCGTGATGTCTTGAGCCACCCCTGAGCAGGTTCACATGGTAGCAACCCCTTTTATCTTTTAAATTGACTTTGGGGATAGGTTTCTTTCAGGTGCAGAATAAACTGCATTGTCTACAGGGCCCAGGTCTCACTTGCACCGTAATTATTTGGGAAGAGATACCCCATTCAGACTGAACTTTCAAAACACTTGCCTCATCCATCGCATTTTGTTGGAGAGTTTAATCTGGACCCCCCCAAACAAAGGTAAAAACACCTAGGCTCAACCTGGCCGAGCAGCAGAGAGCCGAACAGATCTGTTCATGTATGTGTCACGAGTGTAAGCTGCAGCGAACTGAGCTACAAGCTGCTGCATGTGTGCCCCAGGAGAGCAGACAATCATGTCTGCCAAGTCGAAAGAAGACAGAAGGCCAATTGCAGCTATTGCTGTACCCTCCTCCTGCCTCAATTGCCAATTGTGGGGATGAAGGAGGACACACCACAAGATGCCTCTCATTGCATCAAATCATGCACCCAGACCAATCTATTGACCCTGGATGGAGGAGAGCAAAATCGTGGCCTAGAACCATTCTTGCCCCTGCCTGTGGAATGTGCAGAACCAGAGTGGTCAGAGCCAACCCATCTGTAAAGAGTACTGGGTCCAGCCAATGGCGAAGACTGGCCCAGCTGAGAGACATCAGCACCACTTCCTGAAGGCTTCGGTTTCTGGGGCCCCCCAGTGGAACATGTGATGCGCGAGGGTCTGCCCACAATCCTGAACATATCACGCTGTTCTGAGGTGACCGGACATGCCAGTGCTTTCTTGGAAGGTATCAGGCCTATCGGGCTCTCTTGAACCTTCAGAGTATGAGAAGACTAGTGAGCATTAAATACAGTGCTCACAAATTGCTGAGCCTGGCCGTGTACTAGATAAGACTTCAGTTGGTTGAGCCACAAATTCACCTGTGCTAGCATGCACAGACTTGAGGAAAGATCGGACTAGGGAGACACCACTTTTTGAGATGGAGATGAAATAGGAGGAATCTTGTATGTGCAACTTCAAGCTGAAAAGCCATCACTTTTGCGCACGCATCATGGCACCACCTTGGCATACAACGTAAATCAATACGGATGATATTTTATTCCCCGGCACAAAAGGCTAACAGGATATTAAATGGCACACAACCAGTGCTGGGCATTATGCCCTAATTTTTTTAAAATTATTTCTCTTGGTATGTGATTTTTCTAAAAGGGAACAGCACAGAAGAAAGAAGTTGTTTCCAGTGTACTGACGATATAGTTGCCTACTGTACACCCAATATTTTGTGGAAGGTCCACTTTTCCCACAGCCACCTGCATGATTTCCTGCTATAGACAAACATATTTCTGGACTGCTGTGGCAGACACTGAAGTAGTTCCTTTGAAACACGAAGGCACCGATTAGAAGTGGGTCAGAGTTCCCAACCTGTGCGTAAACCCCCGTTTGCAAAGAGTTCAGAATTAGGAGGTGGCTGATATTTAGTGCATTGCGTAATAACGGATGTGTTAAATAGCTCTCCCTTTAATGAATTTAGGCGGGGCAAATATGCCACAATTTAGAAGGTAAAAATGTGCATGGTATCCCTCAGAAACTCGTTATAGGTGCTACTTATTGCACCTAATAAATAACAAACCCCAGAGTATAGTTATTTAACTAAAAGAATAAACAAGCATTTACAATGCAACGGTTTCGCCTTTGGAAAAGTTTGAGCTATTGGCATTGTAAATGACAACATTTTTATTTATGTGTTGGTTTTGAAAACAGATAAATAAATGGCATTGTCATTTACATTGCCAATAGCTCTAACTTTTCCAAAGGCGAAACCGTTGCATTGTAAATGCTTGTTATACTTGCCTGTATTCATGGTTTTAGCACTATAGTGGAAATCTACCATCCTTTTACTCTGTTGGTGCTTACGATCATTTATATCTGCTTCTGTCTTATGGTTGTTTCAGCACTCCTATTTTACATTAGAATGACGCTGGTTCAATAAAAGCTTATTGAAAAACTTCCTCAGTGTTATTCTGTGTATCTCTCTGAGACAAAGTGAGCATGAGTAACTGGGCAAAAATTATATCACTGTTTCCACGATCCCTGAAGGGACAGAGTTGTTATATTCAATAGTTGCCAAGAACTATTCTCTCCCTGGTAAGAGGGGTTTCTATTGGCACCGGGAGCTAGCTGGTATACAGGCTAACATATCTGGTGGGGGTGTCTAGAATCAGTGTGGACACCAATCCTATGGTGTATGTTGTCTAAACGTGCAGATCCTACATAAGTTTATTGGAGAAAGTAGACTCCCCTGAAGTTTTCCACAACAGAATGCTCTTTATTTTAAGAAAAAGCGGCACCGGCTTCTTTAATGAGCACCGGCTGCTTTAAAAAAGTGTTCAGTATTGGAAAGCAATCATATGGATGGTGGTCAGCTGCCCCTTTCAGGCCATCATCTCGGTGAATGCCGCCTGTCTAAGTATGGGCGAATTTTGCGAATCTCGCGTTCGCGAATTTTGCGGATTTGCAAACTCGCAAACCGCAAAATCCGCGAATTCTAGCGAATTTGCGCAATTTTTTTTGTGTTCGCAAGGATTTCTGCCAGTTTGCGAGGGTTTCGTACCAGTTCGCAATTGCGAACTTACATTTCGGCAAGCAACGGTCGCGATTATGTTGTTTCTACGTCTGGTTCATCATCACAGGTTCCCAGCACCCTCTGTTTCACCACTGCAACCCTCTGTTACATCAATGCCACCCTCTGGTTCATCATCACTGTAGATTATTGGGGGGAAAAGCAAGCACACCAGCCCTGCTTCAACTGACATGAATTAATTTGGGGTTAGTTTATTAATGTGTCACTGTTTTAAAATCCCAGTCTGGCACCTGCTTCCTTATCTGTAATTTGCTTTCTGTTGCAGTGCATTTTTTTTCCAGGACCTTTGTGGCCTACTTGTAGCTATTCTATGAGCCTGCTGTGAGGGTCAGAGCAGGGTCATACAATTGTTGCAACTAGCAACTGAATTCTGGAGGGGCCCCAGTCAGGAAGCACTACAGGGAATTGTTACTAATGATGAGTTTGAACTCTTGCCCCTGCCGAGTGCTTTCAGTTTTGAAAAACTCGTTTTTCTGCAATTTCGCGGGATTCGCGGGGCGCGAACACGCGCGAGATCGGATTCGGAAGCCGCAAATTCGTGCGAATATGCAATTTGTTTTTTGCGGCGTGTTAGTTCGCAAGGTTTTGTGCGTTTTTGCGAGCCGCTCGTAGCGCAAGGCGCGAAGTTACCCTCGCGGTCATTCAAGGGCGCGGCCATCTTGTTTGCCTGACGTATTTCCATTTCCGGGCGCGAAGTGTAATCTCGCAAAGTCTGCGGCTTGCCAGTACAGTTTCACGCGTGTTCGCAAGGAAAATCTCGCGCGAACTTACCCGCGCGGTCGTGAACGGGCGCAGCCATCTTGTTTCTCATTCATTGCTATGGTTCTGGGCATGGTCTTTGTATCCTGGGGAGGAGGTCGTACCCAGGGAGATCTTTACCCCGGAGGAGGTGGGCCAACTCATTTTTTATGTTCAGCGCCGCCTCCCCAGGACCATCATGGGAGGCGGCAAGATCAGTGCCGGGTACGGGGTCCGGGAGCGCCGGAAGCGGTGGGAGAAGGTGTGCCAGGCCATTTACCACCACTCTCGGGTCTGGCGCACCTACAACCAGGCCACCCACCGCTGGACGGATGTCCTGACCCGTGAGCGAGATCTGCTCGACCTCCTTGGCCTTGAGATCCCCGGGCTTGGTGAGTAGTAGTAGCTATTTCTTTACTACTATGTTTTCTCCTGCTGTGTTATTATATTGCAAATTTTTGTTTTTTACCAAGAGCAATAATGCTGCTCATTACATTGTAGGTAAATTATATTTCAAAATCTTCTGTGCATTTCAGGTACACTGCTCTCCTTCTTCTCAGTAGTGTTGCTACTATGCTTATTTGTTTTAGATTTTGTGTTCATTTCATTGGCCTGTGAAATTATGTATGAGTGTAGTTTAAAGAACTGCGTAATGCTACACACTAAGGTTCTGATTTTTAATTACCGGCGCATCCCTGCAAAGTAGCAGGGATGCGCCAGTAATTGTGCGTCACGCCACCATCACCCATGGTGCGCCGTATTTACAATGCGGCGCACCATGGGCCCAAAACATCACCAAAGCGTTACGCCTCTGTGCCGTAAAGGCGGCGCATTGCTGGAGTTGCGTCGCAACGATGGTGCAGCTCCATCAATGCTCTGGGGTGCCCTATCTCCCCAATGCTGCATCAAGCCGTACGTCTGCTTCAAGCAGGCGCAGGGTTTGAGTCACGCATCATTGTCCTCAAAGTGACTGATTGAAATCTTGTAGATTTCCCTCAGCCACTTTTAGGATGCGTTCCTGCGCAGGAACGCCCTCCCTTGCGCCGGAACGCCCCCTATTGGCGCAGGGCTTTACAACGTGATGCATCTCCCATATGCGTCACGTTGTTAATATACGCCGCACCATTGCGCCTCTTTTGTGCTGTCGCTGCGTCACAAAAGTCACGCAACAATGGAGCAAAAGAGCCGCAAGGGGCTTCTAAATCAGCCCCTACAGACTCAAGTCCAGTCCTTCCTTTGTACACATGGCGATAAGAAGAAATAGTGGTGGTGGATTAATAGTTTGAGTATTTTAATGACTGGTTAATGTAGTAGGAAACTTTAGTGTTGTCGCTGATCTTCAATCACAATGGACTTTGGCTGTCACTTTGCGTGCTGCGGACTGCTGCCTGCCAATCCTAGGCAAACCTTTTTAGTACTTTGTTTAGTGAGTTACATAGGGTAGTTTCCAATTCGACGGTCCGCAAATCAAGCAATACTAAAGTAATAACGTAGTCGACCACATGAGATTGGTCAATAATATATCCCGTGGAGTCGTTCCCTATTTGCTATTTTGCAAAAATATTTTGTTAGTTCTTTTGAAATGTTTGATTTGGTTGAGAAATATCATCCATGTTTTCTGTTTTTCTTTCTTTCATGTTGTACATCAGCTTCCCCCAGGGGCAAGAGGAGGACACAGGAGGAGGAGGAGGAGGATGCTGTTGACGATGCAGGCCAGGACCGGGCAGGCGAGGGCTCCTTTGCTGGCCCCAGTACGTTTTAATTTTAATATAGAGCACTTATTTTTTCCTAGCGTTCCTCATTCGATTTTTTCTAAATCGTCTTTGATCATCTTGTAGACAGGATCTAAATTCTTATCTTGCCTCAACTATGACTCCGTGTGGTATTAGTAGATTATTCTTATTAGTCTGTCTGTGTAGCTAACTAAGATTGCACATTTGGCATTTCCATTGGACTCCCATTCTAGTCAGCAATAGCTCTATGCACTGAGTGCAGTCCTCTGGGATTGTCCATAATGTCTTTTCAAGTATTCTAAATGTTTATGCTTTGACCATTGCCAACAATAAAAAGGTGAATGACCACCAAGAAAGAATAAGATACTACTTTACTTTTGGTTTGGATAGGAGGACAATCCATTCTACTACTGTTGCAGGGACAAATCTGCACAAACAGAACTATGGACACTAAATAATGCATTGCTTAGCTTATCAATTATAATAGGTGCTGTTAGACTTTCCACATACCTCAGTGATAACAGACTTTGTAGTTGCACCCCCAATCTCCTTACTGACTAGATAGTGTGGCAGAGTCATTTAGCTCCCAAAGTCACCGATGGCAGAGGCACGGACTCATGCTTGCAAAAATTCCAAAACCTTTAGCTCATCCACTCTAGTCTGGAGGACCAAAAACCACAGAGTCTACTTAAGTTTAAAAGCTTTATTAAAAGTAAACACATTTATTAAAATCAAGTTTGTCATAAAAGTGAACGTGTAACTGAAAATGGAAAAGTGCTTAGTGCTGACGATTAATTGGACACATTTCTTGTGGTCGAGCCGAGCTCTCACCTGGTTTGAAATTGATCCTGCTCGTGTTCTTAGAAGTCAAGCTTCTGTCTGTTAGGAGAAAAAGTGGTGCGTGTTAAAAAGTAAAAAGCAAACATTCATCAGTTGTGCCAAAAAGTGCAGCAAGACAACAGCCTTCCCTGGAAAAAGGGACATTTTTACTTTAGAGTACACAGTCATAAATTATTAAATTGTATACTCTTTTTTTCACATTTCTTTCTTCCTCCTAGACCAAATATTATATAGTAGTGAGTGGTGTATTCTAACATTATTAAATGTACTTTGTAGGTGGAACATCTGGAGACGGGGCCAGCGCGGAGGTGGTGGTGGCATTGGATGAGGAGGACAACTCTGGGGAGGAGGCGGTGCAAGTGCCGGACAAGGACATGCCTGTGAGGGTTCACACGGTGGTGGCGGGCAGAGGTAAGCTATACATTCCTTAGTCATTGAGATTGAAGACTGCAGAGTGTGCTTTCTGCACGGGTGTATTATAAATAAACCAGGTAGTAGCCTCCTCTAAATGTACTTCGAAGAATCCCAATCAGATCTGAGGTGAACTTGATGGATGGGATGAACGAAAAGCGAAAGAAGGGTGTAAGTAAGTGTGGAAGGACGAGAAATGTAATGATGACTGGCAAAGAAGAATGATATGTGTTTGCTTGGTCCCCGAGGTGGCTGGGAAGGAAAGAATATGGTATGGTGCATGGTTGGGTGAATGATAAAGCAAGGATGGGTGGAAGGAGAACAGCCTGGGTGGGTGAGACAGAAACTGTATGTGTGCATATACTTTGAATGGATGGATGCCTGGATCATTCATGGTACTATCTGACTCTTAGATAGCATATGTGTATCTAGAGAGAGTAGACGGTCACTAGATGAACTAAGTGTTACTTTGAAGAGCATGTAACACCGCACCCGCACGTCCATTCCAGTGTAGGAAAGGCAAGGAAAAGAAGTTGTAACGTTGTCCAAATACTACCATGAATAGTAGCAGTAGTTTGTATTGCAACTGCAAGCACAGCATATATCCGGTTATTACGGTGGATACTCCCTACCTCTCTTAATAACTTTAGTTTAGTAGTAGTACGTCATTCATGTGTGGGGGTATCACTGTTCACTCAATAATAAGCAAAGCACCTAAAGTCATCCCATATGTCATCAAATACATCCCATGTGAAGTGATAGATAATTAGATAATTTAGCTTCTTCATTTTCCTTTTCTAATACTCATTTGCACTGTAGAGTGAAAGCTAAATTAATTAAGCAGTAGCCCTTTTAACAGAGTATTCTCAGTGCCACCCGTAATAGAAAAGTAAGAGCTTCACCACCTGCATGTACTGGACCGGTACAGTAACGCAAGTCTGTCTCACTCACCATGGTGTGCGTCTGTTTTTCTCGGGTGCAAGTTCACTGCGCTGGCATTATGCCGGCTTGCATAAGATAACGTACCAATTTTCCTAAACAAGAGAGAAGAAGAAGAATAAGAGTGGTGTACTGTCATAGTCGACTGTAATGGAAGTCCATAGTGCTCGTAGAATTTGTTCCTTAAACTCCCACTAATGTTAGAGCAAGGATGAAGAAGTCGGAGGTTACATAGATACTGTCCTCAATAGTTATGTACTGTGCTTTCAATTTGCTACTTGTACTGTGACAACTTTCTGCTCAATCATTTTGTGTTAATCTTAAGGAGCATTGGTTACAGACTATGTCTTTCTTTCTTCATGCAGTTGCTCCTTCCAAATCCAAGACACCATCAAGGAGGAAGGAGCTGGCTCGAATGGCCCGGCAACGGAGGCTGGATGCCACTGTCGCTGAATATCGGCGGCTGGTGGCCCTGGAGGAGGAGGAGGAGACGCAGTCTGGTACAACAACAACGTCCACTGGGACAGCTGCATCCTCCTCCGTGCGGGCTGCCAGCCAGCGCAGTGCTCCAGCGGTACGGAGCCGGGCTACCAAAGCCAAACGCCACCGCCGAGCAGCAAAGAAAGCAGCTGCCCCTCACAGGATTTGCAAGGCACACCGGCGCCGCTTATCCCTCAGACTGTCCTACCTGGAGCAGGAGGTCCATAACTATAAGAACTCGGTGGAGGGCCTCCGCTTCGAACTTGCCACCCTCCGCAAGGAGCATGATGCCCTGGCTGCTAAATCCAACAGCACCCTGCCATAGTGTCCCTTGCCCCTTTTTGAGAGACTTTTGGGGGGTGGAAATTGGGAGTTGGGTTTTTTGGGGACTTTTGAAGGACAATCGTTGGGGTAAGGGAGGGTCTTGCGGGAGATTATTTTGTTAGGGCTATAAAAATATACTTTTTGAAACTTTATCTGACCATACCTGTTTTTTACTGCTTTTGAGTCTGGTGGGTGGGGGTTTAACAGTAAGTTTGTTTTCCTGAATAGTCCTAGGACTTTAGTAGTACTACCGTCAATCCAATCTCTCGTCTCTCCTAATACTCCATTATACTACCTCCAACCAAACGCCTATCTTACCTGTAATTTCTGTTTGCAAGTAGGGATAGGCCCAGGGCTGGCTCCACGGGAAACAGCGAATAAGGTTGGCAATCCTGGGCGGATAAAATTTCCTCATAGCGGTGGTACTAGTGGTGTGACACAGTGGCAGTTGCATGCCTATGAAAAAAAAGAAAATGAAATGTGGTTTGTCCTCCTGAGCAATACAACGGTACAATAGAGAATATAGCAGGTGACAGAAGTACACTAGAACAGTGCCACATTGTAGCCTAACAAATGGTAAAGTATAACTAATTTGGTTGAAGTTCTTTGACATTAGCCATGGGTCTTTGTCAAGCAGAGTAAGAATATATCCTCGGATTTCTTCACTAGCCTGTTGCTATCACCTTATCCTCCCCAGCAAGTGTGTGGATTTATTGCTGTAATTTAGTCACACATCAATCAAAACCACACAGCCCGGGGGAAGAGGGTTAGGGTTTGAAAAATGGATGGGTACGGGGGGTTTTGGGAAAGGTTTTGGGAGACAAGAAAAAATAGCACAGCATGGACAAACAATTGTGAACATAAACAAATCTTTGGGTACAAACCTATCCATCAATCTTTGAAAGTGCATGCACTACTGCATGCATGTCAGTGAAAAGTAAGTAGTACTTTCGACAACTGTGGAAGAAAGAATGCGACAGTACAGGGCGTGTGTGGAATTATTGATAACTATATTCAACATAAGGTCTCTGTTGCCAGATACCTGAGAGCCTTGCTGGTCACTATAAAGCCATTCACAACACTCAATGGGGTTGGTCTGGAAGGTATAGTAGATAGAAAAGGAGAAATTGCTCTTTTTCTAGGTGTCCCCTCACTCACCAGGGTTGCCCCTTGGTGACATGCTTCATCATTGGGGCCATCCCAGTCCTCTACGGGCTGGGGCGTGCTGCGACTTGCGAATTACGTAGGAGCACTTACAAATGAATATGTGTGGTGCAGATGTGATAGTGGAGTGGACTAAGTGATGTGTTAAGGGATCAATTTAGAAGCAGAGAGAGATCCAAGAAATGCAGTCACAGTCAGAGAAAAACACAAAGGATACTGTATCTGTATGTTGTTGTAGTTGTCCTGTTGAAAGTGGTAAGTAAGTTGCCTGCAGAAAAAAAATCCTCTTATTAGCGGCACTCCTCCATTGCGGCCGACGCTTCGTCCATCGATGTTGGTCACCAGAAGACACCCTGTAAAAAAAGCACAGCATGGACAAACAATTGAACATAAACAAATCTTTGGGTACAAACCTATCCATCAATCTTTGAAAGTGCATGCACTACTGCATGCATGTCAGTGAAAAGTAAGTAGTACTTTCGACAACTGTGGAACAAAGAATGCGACAGTACAGGGCGTGTGTGGAATTATTGATAACTATATTCAACATAAGGTCTCTGTTGCCAGATACCTGAGAGCCTTGCTGGTCACTATAAATCCATTCACAACACTCAATGGGGTTGGTCTGGAAGGTATAGTAGATAGAAAAGGAGAAATTGCTCTTTTTCTAGGTGTCCCCTCACTCACCAGGGTTGCCTCTTGGTGACATGCTTCATCATTGGGGCCATCCCAGTCCTCTACGGGCTGGGGCGTGCTGCGACTTGCGAATTACGTAGGAGCACTTACAAATGACTATGTGTGGTGCAGATGTGATAGTGGAGTGGACTAAGTGATGTGTTAAGGGATCAATTTAGAAGCAGAGAGAGATCCAAGAAATGCAGTCACAGTCAGAGAAAAAACACAAAGGATACTGTATCTGTATGTTGTTGTAGTTGACCTGTTGAATTTGGTAAGTAAGTTGCATGCAGAAAAAAATTCCTCTCATTAGCGGCACTCCTCCATTGCAGCTGACGCTTCGTCCATCAATGTTGGTGACCAGAAGACACCCTGTCCACTGCCTGCCTGATGCTGAATTGTGGCTCGCTAATGTGAAGCCTGACTCCATCCTTTTTTCCCCATTGCACAGACTTAAACCCGGCCTGTAATTATTCAACGAAAAACAGGAAGTGATATAATATTACAACACCACTGATAAATAAATATAAGGTATGTAGGCTGTGGAGTGCAAAAAGTCACACTTTGATTTTCCTAGTAGACAGTACAATATTTTTGAAAGTGCGTACTCTGTCTGAGTCACCTTTTGAAGGATAAATAAGTATGGGCAAATTAATGTAGCGGATCGTTCCCCTCAAGCTAGGTGTACTGTAAACTGTGTTTTAGAACAAAATTAGATCTTCCCAGCAGTGCTCCCACCCAGACCCTTACTAAAGCCAGTCGCAAAAATGTAGAAGACCCCCAATCAAATCTCAAAAAACGAGGCCTAGCAGAAAACTGGTGACAAAACGTACTTTGAAAGTAAAAGTAGGCCCAAGTACCCCCTTAGCCACCATGGATTGCATTCAAACCACTTGCAAGCAACCAAGCAAAAGTATCCATAGCCAGCATCGCTCCAAGACTCGAAAACCCCCCCACCCAAACACATGCAATAGAAATACTGCTAACCCTAACGAACCCTAAGTTAAGAATAGTGGCAAAGGCTTTCTTTAACTATGCCAAATCCCCCCTTTCCCACCATGGATTTTCTTCAAATGACTTGCAACCAAAATTACACATTCTCACGAGTGCTCTAAGACCCCAGAACTCAGTTGCAAAAATCTAGAACACCCCGAAACACATGCAATCCTGCTGCTAGGGCTAACCCTAACGAACCCTAAGTTACAAAAAGTGCCAAAAGGCTTTTCCGAGAGGATTTTGTCCCAACCACTTCTACCCGGTATTAGACCTTCCCAGGAATGCCCCAAGACCCGCCAACCCACCCGCCAAAAAGCATAACACCCCCAAACAGGCCAAAAGCAAAATCTCATACTTGCAATATTTCTCGGCCTTCGGACCAAACGTGCTGCGTAGCTAGGCCATAGGTCCAGTTTGCCACCACGGATTTCCTGAAAAGCAAATGCAATCAAGATTAGAGTGTCCCAGCAGTGCTCCCAGACCCCGAAAGTCACCCACAAACACCAGGAAGCCCCCCAAACAGGCCCCCGAAAACGCTACATTGAGCAAAATGTCAGAAATAGCAAAATAAAATCGGCGTGGATTTTGTCCAAACCACTTTTATCCGGTATTAGAGCTTCCCAGCAATGGCCCCAGAGCCGTCAACCCAGGAGAAAATGAGTAGAAGACCCCCAAACAGCCAAAGAGCAAAAGTACAAAAATGGGGACTTTGTCATTTTTTTCCAAATTTCCCAAATCACTCCGCGCGCGCTCTGCAGCTAGGCCCTAACTCCCCTCTGCCACCATGGATTTGCTTCAAACCTCTTGCAAAGTAAAGTATATATAGCCAGCAGTGCGCCCAGACCCCGAAACCCACCCACAAACACCAGGAAGCCCCCCAAACCGGCCCCCGAAAACGCTACATTGAGCAAAATGTCAGAAATAGCAACAACAAAAAAATCGGCCTGGATTTTGTCCCAACCACTTCTACCCAGTATTAGACCTTCCCAGGAATGCCCCAAGACCCGCCAACCCACCCGCCAAAAAGCATAACACCCCCAAACAGGCCAAAAGCAAAATCTCATACTTGCAATATTTCTCGGCCTTCGGTCCAAACGCGCTGCGTAGCTAGGCCATAGGTCCGGTTTGCCACCACGGATTTCCTGAAAAGCAAATGCAATCAAGATTAGAGTGTCCCAGCAGGGCTCCCAGACCCCGAAACTCACCCATAAACACCAGGAAGTCCCCCAAACAGGCCCCCGAAAACGCTACATTGAGCAAAATGTCAGAAATAGCAAAAAAAAAATCGGCGTGGATTTTGTCCCAACCACTTCTATCCGGTATTAGACCTTCCCAGGAATGCCCCAAGACCCGCCAACCCACCCGCCAAAAAGCATAACACCCCCAAACAGGCCAAAAGCAACATCTCCTACTTACAATATTTCTCGGCCTTCGGTCCAAACGCGCTGCGTAGCTAGGCCATAAGTCGGGGTTGCCACCACGGATTTCCTGAAAAGCAAATGCAATCAAGATTAGAGTGTCCCAGCAGTGCTGACAGACCCCGAAACTCACCCACAAACAGACAGAACCCCCCCTAAAAGCACCTCAAAGGCAAGCAAGTCAGCAAAAACACTAAAAAATTTGCGCCTCGGATTTGGTCCAAACCACTTTTATCCGGTATTAGAGCTTCCCAACAATGGTCCCAGAGCCGTCAACTCACCTGCAAAGAGGTAGAACAACACCCCCACAAGTGCTGAGTTTTTCTTCATTGGGCGTAAACCAGCCCTCTGCTTTGATGGAAATAGGAGTCTGGAGGAGGAGGATAGAGGAGCATGTTCTTCTGAACTTGTGAACCTGAGGAATGCAGACTGCGGCACCTTCAAATCAATTAGCAAACAAGTGAAGACAGTTCTGCTGATGGGCTTGTTTTTGTGATTATCTGATTGAAGTTTGAAATATATTAACTGTGCACAACAAAGAAAGACAGACACACAGGAATAAAAGTGAATAAGGACGAAAAAGAAAGTTATTGATTCGTTGTCTCATTTTCAGAGCTCGGTATCACGGTCCAGGAATAAGAATAAGGCTTCGTAATCATACTCTGCGAATTCAGGCAGGGTGAGCTCAGTGTCACCTGACAGAGTAGAAATTCCCTCATCTATGTTGCTGGCCACCTTGTCTTCATCCGGCGCGCTTTCTCGTACTCTGAAATCTGGTGGTATGAGGTGCTGATTCATCTTGATCATTGTTAACCTCTCCACATTTTTGGGCGAGAGGCGGCTCCGTTTGGAAGTTACAATGCCACCAGCAGCACTGAAAACATGTTCAGAAGACACGCTTGCGAGTGGGCAAGACAAGTAGTTTAAAGCCAGGTTGGTGAGCTGTGGCCACAATTCCTTTTTCCCATGCCAATACGCCAATGGGTCAGCATTAACATAGACCTCTGTTGAGTCATTCAGATAGTCCTTCACCATCAACTCAAGGTCCTCATCCAAGGTTCCTCCATTTTGCTTAGCTGTTGCTGTGCCTCTGACCTTTTGAGAACCAAACCCAAGCCGAGCTAGCCAATCCTCTTCAGCCTCCAATGTTTCTGTTGTGTCTGGTGCAGATGATCCGGTTGCCAGTGTCTTTAACGGCTGAGAGGTCACTTGTGCCACAGCCACAGGTGCAGAAGTGGATTGTTTTGACTGGGGATGGCCTGCTGATGCTGATGTACTGCCATTTCCTTCAATTTTCTTCTGTTCTCTTTCAAACCTCTTGGCTGACAAGGCTAGCCAACGTTTGTACTTTGGAACATGTTCATCATCAAAAGGAAAGAATGCTTGGCCTGCCAGCGCCTTTTTGTAGCGTGGATCCAGAATAGTAGCACAAATGTAATGCTGTTCTGAGTGGATCATTTTAAGACGTTCATCACCTTGTAGGACCTCTAATAATTTCTCAGCCAGAACAAAAGAGTCTTGATTTTTTACATCTTTTTCAAACACAGAACACACCTCCTTCAGTTGGTGCTCCAGCATGTACAACAATGGGATAGCTTTTCCCAAATTACAGTCCTCCTTGCTGACTGCACGCGTGAACAACTCAAAAGGACGAAGCATGCGTGTCAGGCTTTGAACTATGTTCCGTTGCGCCACACTCATCCTCAGGTCCTCCTGAGCTGTACCCTCTGTTAAGAAATATTGATCGAGTACCGTATACTGCTCATACAGACGCTCAAGCATGTAGAAGGTTGAGTTCCAACGTGTTACCACCTCCTGGATGAGTGCTTTCACTGGCATTTGACGTTGATATAGCAGGCTCCTCAGCTGCTTCCGGGCCTTAAAAGAATGGCTGAAATGGTTGCACATTTTTCGGCAGGTGTCCAATACTCTGTACGCTGCACTGTCTTTATTACCCAAGGTTTATACAGTGCGCCAAACACGGCACTCTGAAATACTCACCCAGCCTCATGGCCTTAACTATATTGGCACCATTGTCCGTGGAAACATAACCAACCTGGCGTTTTTTTGGGGACAGCCACTTAAGGACCTTTGTGTTAAAGACATCCAAAATGTTTTCTGCTGTGTGACGTTTCTCCAAACCAAACATGGCTAGTGTTGCATGTTTCCGAGCAGCTTTAAAAACAATGTCCGCGTCAACACCTGCGTTTAGCTTTGCTTTAGCCCCTGAAAAAGAGACCCAGTGTGCAGTGATGCACATGTAATCAGCGCCTGCGCCACTGGTCCACATGTCTGTTGTCAGATGTATAGTGTGAACAGCACTCTTCTGCAAAGCTGCCCCAATCACCTTCAGAACATCTTCATGTAGTGCTGGAACCGCAACTCGGGCAAAATAGAACCGGCTAGGAACCTTCCATTTAGGGCAGAGCGCTGCCACTAATTCTAAAAAACCAACCCCTTCTACAAAAGTAAAAGGGAGAAGGTCCAGAGCTAGCATTTTAGCCAGCTTAGTGTTATACAGACGCGTCAGTGGGTGGTTGCGTTCATATTGCGCTTCTGTAAACAACATCTTTTTAATGTTGCCCTGGACCAAGGATTTACGGGATGATGATGATATCTTCGACCCAGTTACGCTCGCTGATGAACTTTTCCGCATTGATGTCTCACTCTCTCCCACACTCTTAGTGTGGCTCACATGGGGTGTGCTGCTGACAGGGGTACTGGGTGTAAGTGAAGTGTTTGAATCGTCTTCTTCCTCCTCGTCATCATCAGATGAAAAATCAACGTTTTCCTTACGTGCAATTCGGGCTTCCTTGACCGCCTCTAGGTGCGCAAACCATTGGACAGGGTGCGCTCTCCTAAGATGACCTCTCTGGCCTCCGGTACCATAGTTGGTACCAAACTTACCACGACTAACTCGAAGCTAACAAATGCTACAAATGGCTACGTTTTCCATTCTTGGGCAAACACTAAAGACGTCCCAAACTGGAGACTTGAAATGTCTTTGGGGGCCGGAGGAGGCGGCGATACTGGTGGTGGTGGTCCTGCTGCTAATGCCAGATGAAGTGGAGGATGTGGATTGCCGAACTTCAGTATGTTTTGCACTTTCACCACCACTAATTGAGGTCGAGGTGGATGGAAGTCCCTTCTTGCGAGGAAGAAATATGGAAGCGGTAGGTGTTGGTGTACTAGTTAACTCCAAATCCAATGATTGTTGTGTTTCCATTGACTCGTCGACATCATCATCACGCTCAGCAGCTTCTCGGGATAGGGTCAAAATGTCTCCTTGCTGCATGCCCGCTGGGGCTGCAGTGACCTTTATGATGATTGGCTCGTCGTCGTGAGAGGCTTCATCAGCAGTAGTATGCGTCACTTCTTGTTGAGCCTCATCACACTCCATAGCTATGAGTTTTTCGACGACCTTCCTTTTACGCTTAGGTATCTTTGTCAGATCATGGTGTGCCTCACTCTCAGGCTGCCGTGGTGGTACCCAATCGTCATCCAGATCATCAGTAGGAGGTGGGCTTGAAGAAGATGTAGACACCCCCCTTGATCTTTTCCTTGCTAGGGATGTGGAAGACAATGAATGATCATCAGGAGGAGGTGCTTCCTCAAATGATACCTCGGTCTGATTGTCAATTTCCTGATGTGCCCCTACTTCGGGAGGAACAACTATTGTGGGCACTTGTGACCCTCCATGCACCTCTGCTTGCGCATCTCCTTGCGCTGCCTCTCCTTCCACATGTACTTGGGCTTGTACTACTTGCACATGTTGTTGTTGCGGCTGTCGTTGTTCAACACTTGTCAGATGAGTTACAACAACCTGTGTTGATTCAGGGACATTGCTGCTACTTTCTTGCGATGAGCCAAAATCACTGGTCGATGGTGATTGGAGAAGTACACTGACTGCCTCTGAAGCACTCAAGGGCTTTGACTTAAGTTGGCGTGGTGCTGGAGGCACTGAACCCAATGGAGCGGGGGTGCTGCTCCCAGCTTGGTCCCCAGCAGATCCTGCTGCTGCAGCGTACTTTTTTTTTTGCTCCCAAAAAACGTGGCGGTTGGCACACCAGCCTCCTTGGTAACTTGCTTCTTCTGCTCCTTACTAGCAACTTTCTTGCTAGAGGAGCTACGGAGACCTTTTTTTGGGGCCATCTTCTTCAGAGCAGGTCAGACAGCAGGCCGCAGTTGCACGAATTGTAGAGTTGTCTGAGGCCAGACGTGACGTCGCGTGACGTTATGCTGCACACACACACCGCTGCAGGACTTCTTCCTGGCACTGGTGGTTCTCTTGAGTCTTGTGCACCTAAAAACAATGGAAGACAGGGGAACATCAGTTCAATTATACACCCCAAAAAAATCGAAAAAAACCCCTGAAAAATCAGCACAATCCCATTCCATCCATGCCCTCCACGATGTTTAAATTCAAGACAACCCACAGAAAGACTAGGCCCATGCAAGACTCACTACCCCTGGTGAAAAGGCCACAAGTACAGCCCCAAAAAACGAAAAACACTGAAAAATCAGCACAATCCCATTCCATCCATGCGCTCCATGATGTTTAAGTTTAAGACACCTCACAAAAAGACTAGGCTCATGCTAGACTCAATACCCCTGATGAAAAGGCCACAAGTACAGCCCCAAAAAACGAAAATCACTGAAAAATCAGCACAATCCCATTCCATCCATGCCCTCCATGATGTTTAAGTTCAAGACACCCCACAGAAAGACTAGGCCCATGCAAGACTCACTACCCCTGGGCATAAAGGTTGAAAAGTAGGCAAAATGGTTGCAGGTCTAACAACAATGCCTACATTCAAAATGGCTACTTGCCTCCCAGCACATGGCCAGGGCCTGTAGCAGCACTCAAAATGGCCCCCAGCCACATGGCCTGTCCCTCCCCATGAACACCCCCAAAAATCGAAAAACACTGCAAAATCAGCACAATCCCATTCCATCCATGCCCTCCATGATGTTTAAGTTCAAGACACCCCACAGAAAGACTAGGCCCATGCAAGACTCAATACCCCTGGTAAAAAGGCCACAAGTACAGCCCCAAAAAACGAAAAATCACTGAAAAATCAGCACAATCCCATTCAATTCATGCCCTCCATGATGTTTAAGTTCAAGACACCCCACAGAAAGACTAGGCCCATGCTAGACTCAAATACCCCTGGTGAAAAGGCCACAAGTACAGCCCCCAAAAACGAAAATCACTGAAAAATCTGCACAATCCCATTCCATCCATGCCCTCCATGATGTTTAAATTCAAGACACCCCACAGAAAGACTAGGCCCTTGCAAGACTCACTACCCCTGGGCATAAAGGTTGAAAAGTAGGCAAAATGGTTGCAGGCCTAACAACAATGCCTGCATTCAAAATGGCCACTTGCCTCCCAGCACATGGCCAGGGCCTGTAGCAGCACTCAAAATGGCCCCCAGCCACATGGCCTGTCCCTCCCCATGAACACCCCCAAAAATTGAAAAACACTGAAAAATCAGCACAATCCCATTCCATCCATGCCATCCATGATGTTTAAGTTCAAGACACCCAACAAAAAGACTAGGCCCATGCTAGACTCAATACCCCTGGTGAAAAGGCCACAAGTACAGCCCCCAAAAACAAAAATCACTGAAAAATCAGCACAATCCCATTCCATCCATGCCCTCCATGATGTTTAAATTCAAGACAACCCACAGAAAGACTAGGCCCATGCAAGACTCACTACCCCTGGGCATAAAGGTTAAAAAGTAGGCAAAATGGTTGCAGGCCTAACAACAATGCCTACATTCAAAATGGCCACGTGCCTCTCTGCACATGGCCAGGGCCTGTAGCAGCACTCAAAATGGCCCCCAGCCACATGGCCTGTCCCTCCCCATGAACACCCCCAAAAATCGAAAAACACTGAAAAATCAGCACAATCCCATTCCATCCATGCCATCCATGATGTTTAAGTTCAAGACACCCAACAAAAAGACTAGGCCCATGCTAGACTCAATACCCCTGGTGAAAAGGCCACAAGTACAGCCCCCAAAAACAAAAATCACTGAAAAATCAGCACAATCCCATTCCATCCATGCCCTCCATGATGTTTAAATTCAAGACAACCCACAGAAAGACTAGGCCCATGCAAGACTCACTACCCCTGGGCATAAAGGTTGAAAAGTAGGCAAAATGGTTGCAGGCCTAACAACAATGCCTACATTCAAAATGGCCACTTGCCTCTCTGCACATGGCCAGGGCCTGTAGCAGCACTCAAAATGGCCCCCAGCCACATGGCCTGTCCCTCCCCATGAACACCCCCAAAAATCGAAAATCACTGAAAAACCAGCACAATCCCATTCCATCCATGCCCTCCATGATGTTTAAGTTCAAGACACCCCACAAAAAGACTAGGCCCATGCTAGACTCAATACCCCTGGTGAAAAGGCCACAAGTACAGCCCCAAAAAACGAAAATAACTGAAAAATCAGCACAATCCCATTCCATCCATGCCCTCCATGATGTTTAAGTTCAAGACACCCCACAGAAATACTAGGCCCATGCTAGACTCAAATACCCCTGGTGAAAAGGCCACAAGTACAGCCCCAAAAAACGAAAATCACTGAAAAATCAGCACAATCCCAATCCATCCATGCCCTCCATGATGTTTAAGTTCAAGACACCCCACAGAAACCCTCAGTCCACCCACCACTGAGTACCCCTGGGCAAAAGGCCCCAAAACAGCCCAAAATCGAAAATTCCAAAATTGTAGTTGCAGCAACTGTAATGCCCCAAACAAACTTACTTGTAAAATTTCTAATCCAACAGTGATCCAAAGAAAGTCAAAAAGGCCTCAAATCCAAATATCCAGCAGCATCCACAAAAAGTAATCCTTCCAGCTCCAGATCCAAATGAAAAGTGACCAGGAGATGGACAAAGCACTGGGAGGAGCCTGCTGGACAGGAACAGGAAGTTGAAGACTGTGGGGCACTTCCTTCCTCCCACCCCCCTCCCCCCCTCCCCAAAATGGACTCCTCGCTAAAAAAGTGCAGGCAAATGTCAACCTAAGGAGTTATTCAGATAAAAATCATCATTTCAAGAAGGTTTATGCTGCTTGCTGGTGGATTTCTTGTGCAGAATTGCAAATTTTATATTTTCGCGTGTGCGAGATTGTTGCTGCTCGCCGCATCTCAAAGCTCGCAATTGCGAAGTACCGCGAGACGTGATCTCGGCGTACTCGCGTTGACAAACGCTCGCTGCAAAAGTTGGCAAGCCGCGATTACGTAATCGCGCTTGCCAAATTCCCGCGGGATCCCGCAGCAAGATCCAAAATGGCGCAGCACTCGCAAAATATCGAGAAAAACATCTCGGCAAACGATGATAAACGCCGCGCGCCGCAAAATTGTATCACCAAGAAGAAAAAAAATCCGCTGCGTGCGAATTTGCGGATTTTGCGGGAAATTCGCAAAATTTGGGGAATGCGAATTTACGGAATATCCGTAAAATCTGCGAGCGTAACGGATTTTCCGCCCATACTTAAGCCTGTCACAGTGGGTTTACAAAAGGGGGTGGTGATGAACAGAGTGTCTGAATTGAGCAGACCACTCTTACCCAGTCCAAAGATCAGGGCTTGATCCATCACCGTTATTTATCTCACTGCCCCATCCCAGCTCAGAATCTGGCTATATGCAAATCAGTCTGTCCCTGGCCCAGTGCATCATGGGAACAGGGCAGACTAAACTACCAAGCCAATTCTTTACCAGAAAGGAGACAAGCTACCGGGGACCGGTTTCTGGCATTTCAGCCTCTTCGGCCCGGCTTGCTTGAATCCTGATGGAGCAGTGAGAAAGGGACTCATGTCTGAGTATACCCTGCCACACCTATAGTGGCCAAAATCGATTTACAAAAGGGGGTGGTGATGAACAGAGTGTCTGAATTGAGCAGACCACTCTTACCCAGTCCAAAGATCAGGGCTTGATCCATCACCGTTATTTATCTCACTGCCCCATCCCAGCTCAGAATCTGGCTATATGCAAATCAGTCTTTCCCTGGCCCAGTGCATCATGGGAACAGGGCAGACTAAACTACCAAGCCAATTCTTTACCAGAAAGGAGACAAGCTACCGGGGACCGGTTTCTGGCATTTCAGCCTCTTCGGCCCGGCTTGCTTGAATCCTGATGGAGCAGTGAGAAAGGGACTCATGTCTGAGTATACCCTGCCACACCTATAGTGGCCAAAATCGATTTACAAAAGGGGGTGGTGATGAACAGAGTGTCTGAATTGAGCAGACCACTCTTACCCAGTCCAAAGATCAGGGCTTGATCCATCACCGTTATTTATCTCACTGCCCCATCCCAGCTCAGAATCTGGCTATATGCAAATCAGTCTGTCCCTGGCCCAGTGCATCATGGGAACAGGGCAGACTAAACTACCAAGCCAATTCTTTACCAGAAAGGAGACAAGCTACCGGGGACCGGTTTCTGGCATTTCAGCCTCTTCGGCCCGGCTTGCTTGAATCCTGATGGAGCAGTGAGAAAGGGACTCATGTCTGAGTATACCCTGCCACACCTATAGTGGCCAAAATCGATTTACAAAAGGGGGTGGTGATGAACAGAGTGTCTGAATTGAGCAGACCACTCTTACCCAGTCCAAAGATCAGGGCTTGATCCATCACCGTTATTTATCTCACTGCCCCATCCCAGCTCAGAATCTGGCTATATGCAAATCAGTCTGTCCCTGGCCCAGTGCATCATGGGAACAGGGCAGACTAAACTACCAAGCCAATTCTTTACCAGAAAGGAGACAAGCTACCGGGGACCGGTTTCTGGCATTTCAGCCTCTTCGGCCCGGCTTGCTTGAATCCTGATGGAGCAGTGAGAAAGGGACTCATGTCTGAGTATACCCTGCCACACCTATAGTGGCCAAAATCGATTTACAAAAGGGGGTGGTGATGAACAGAGTGTCTGAATTGAGCAGACCACTCTTACCCAGTCCAAAGATCAGGGCTTGATCCATCACCGTTATTTATCTCACTGCCCCATCCCAGCTCAGAATCTGGCTATATGCAAATCAGTCTGTCCCTGGCCCAGTGCATCATGGGAACAGGGCAGACTAAACTACCAAGCCAATTCTTTACCAGAAAGGAGACAAGCTACCGGGGACCGGTTTCTGGCATTTCAGCCTCTTCGGCCCGGCTTGCTTGAATCCTGATGGAGCAGTGAGAAAGGGACTCATGTCTGAGTATACCCTGCCACACCTATAGTGGCCAAAATCGATTTACAAAAGGGGGTGGTGATGAACAGAGTGTCTGAATTGAGCAGACCACTCTTACCCAGTCCAAAGATCAGGGCTTGATCCATCACCGTTATTTATCTCACTGCCCCATCCCAGCTCAGAATCTGGCTATATGCAAATCAGTCTGTCCCTGGCCCAGTGCATCATGGGAACAGGGCAGACTAAACTACCAAGCCAATTCTTTACCAGAAAGGAGACAAGCTACCGGGGACCGGTTTCTGGCATTTCAGCCTCTTCGGCCCGGCTTGCTTGAATCCTGATGGAGCAGTGAGAAAGGGACTCATGTCTGAGTATACCCTGCCACACCTATAGTGGCCAAAATCGATTTACAAAAGGGGGTGGTGATGAACAGAGTGTCTGAATTGAGCAGACCACTCTTACCCAGTCCAAAGATCAGGGCTTGATCCATCACCGTTATTTATCTCACTGCCCCATCCCAGCTCAGAATCTGGCTATATGCAAATCAGTCTGTCCCTGGCCCAGTGCATCATGGGAACAGGGCAGACTAAACTACCAAGCCAATTCTTTACCAGAAAGGAGACAAGCTACCGGGGACCGGTTTCTGGCATTTCAGCCTCTTCGGCCCGGCTTGCTTGAATCCTGATGGAGCAGTGAGAAAGGGACTCATGTCTGAGTATACCCTGCCACACCTATAGTGGCCAAAATCGATTTACAAAAGGGGGTGGTGATGAACAGAGTGTCTGAATTGAGCAGACCACTCTTACCCAGTCCAAAGATCAGGGCTTGATCCATCACCGTTATTTATCTCACTGCCCCATCCCAGCTCAGAATCTGGCTATATGCAAATCAGTCTGTCCCTGGCCCAGTGCATCATGGGAACAGGGCAGACTAAACTACCAAGCCAATTCTTTACCAGAAAGGAGACAAGCTACCGGGGACCGGTTTCTGGCATTTCAGCCTCTTCGGCCCGGCTTGCTTGAATCCTGATGGAGCAGTGAGAAAGGGACTCATGTCTGAGTATACCCTGCCACACCTATAGTGGCCAAAATCGATTTACAAACGGGGGTGGTGATGAACAGAGTGTCTGAATTGAGCAGACCACTCTTACCCAGTCCAAAGATCAGGGCTTGATCCATCACCGTTATTTATCTCACTGCCCCATCCCAGCTCAGAATCTGGCTATATGCAAATCAGTCTGTCCCTGGCCCAGTGCATCATGGGAACAGGGCAGACTAAACTACCAAGCCAATTCTTTACCAGAAAGGAGACAAGCTACCGGGGACCGGTTTCTGGCATTTCAGCCTCTTCGGCCCGGCTTGCTTGAATCCTGATGGAGCAGTGAGAAAGGGACTCATGTCTGAGTATACCCTGCCACACCTATAGTGGCCAAAATCGATTTACAAAAGGGGGTGGTGATGAACAGAGTGTCTGAATTGAGCAGACCACTCTTACCCAGTCCAAAGATCAGGGCTTGATCCATCACCGTTATTTATCTCACTGCCCCATCCCAGCTCAGAATCTGGCTATATGCAAATCAGTCTGTCCCTGGCCCAGTGCATCATGGGAACAGGGCAGACTAAACTACCAAGCCAATTCTTTACCAGAAAGGAGACAAGCTACCGGGGACCGGTTTCTGGCATTTCAGCCTCTTCGGCCCGGCTTGCTTGAATCCTGATGGAGCAGTGAGAAAGGGACTCATGTCTGAGTATACCCTGCCACACCTATAGTGGCCAAAATCGATTTACAAAAGGGGGTGGTGATGAACAGAGTGTCTGAATTGAGCAGACCACTCTTACCCAGTCCAAAGATCAGGGCTTGATCCATCACCGTTATTTATCTCACTGCCCCATCCCAGCTCAGAATCTGGCTATATGCAAATCAGTCTGTCCCTGGCCCAGTGCATCATGGGAACAGGGCAGACTAAACTACCAAGCCAATTCTTTACCAAAAAGGAGACAAGCTACCGGGGACCGGTTTCTGGCATTTCAGCCTCTTCGGCCCGGCTTGCTTGAATCCTGATGGAGCAGTGAGAAAGGGACTCATGTCTGAGTATACCCTGCCACACCTATAGTGGCCAAAATCGATTTACAAAAGGGGGTGGTGATGAACAGAGTGTCTGAATTGAGCAGACCACTCTTACCCAGTCCAAAGATCAGGGCTTGATCCATCACCGTTATTTATCTCACTGCCCCATCCCAGCTCAGAATCTGGCTATATGCAAATCAGTCTGTCCCTGGCCCAGTGCATCATGGGAACAGGGCAGACTAAACTACCAAGCCAATTCTTTACCAGAAAGGAGACAAGCTACCGGGGACCGGTTTCTGGCATTTCAGCCTCTTCGGCCCAGCTTGCTTGAATCCTGATGGAGCAGTGAGAAAGGGACTCATGTCTGAGTATACCCTGCCACACCTATAGTGGCCAAAATCGATTTACAAAAGGGTGGCAAATTAATATTAATTAGGCAGGTCGTTCTATGACCCCTGTCATTCGGATTTTGTGAACCTACTTCTGAGTACATAGTTTGGTTCATAAAATCCTATTTCATTCACAGAAACTTAGTGCTCAAATTGCAACCACTTTTTATCATCATTCATCAAACAAGATTTTTAAAGTGCTGCTAATCACCAGCATAGGTATCTAGGTGCTGAGGGTCTTGCAGCTTTGATAAGTGCTGCGTTGTAAAGCCAGGTCTTGAGTCCTTTCTGGAATTTTAGAAGGGAGAACAAGGTCCAGAGGGGAAGGGGAAGGTCATTCCAGGATTTTGCAGCAAGGTAGGAGCAGGAGGGTTCTCCTCTGTTGCTGCTGTGGATGCGAGGGAGATGGAGGTGTAGCACAGAAGTCTGGAGGGTTGATGGGAGTTCAGGGGGTGGTTGATGTTAGCTGGAGTCTGGTTGCCTAGGGCTTTGTAGGTGTGGATGCGCATCTTGAATTGGCACCTCTTCTGAATGGGGAACAAGTGGAGTTTCTTGAGGTCAGGGGTGATGTGGGTCTGTTTGGGGAGGCCAAGATGAGCCTAGCTTCTGAGTTTTGTATGGTCTGCATTCTCCTCAGGAAGTGAGTGGTGTTTCCGACATAGAGTGCATCGTCGTAGTCCAGCCGGGTGGTCACAGTTTATCTGGTGTTGACGGGTAGCCATTTGAAGATTTTCCTGAGGATGTGAAGTGTTGGAAAGCAGGCGGTTGAGACTGCATTGATCTGGCTTTTCATGGTGAGCTTGATGTCCAGGATAATGCTGTGGTGTGGGCCTGGTCTGTATAAGTGGGGGAGGGTCCTAATTTGGAAGGCCACCAGAAGTCGTTCCATGAGGAGATGTGGCTCCCAAAGATAATCACTTCCGTTTTGTCTGTGTTGAGGTTTGGGAAGTTGCTTTTCATCCATTCGGTGATGCTTGTCATGCATCTGTGGAAGTTGGCCCTTGTGGTGGAAGGGTCTTCTGATAGTGAGAGTATGAGCTGGGTGTCTTCTGCATAGGATAAGATACCTAGTCCATGGGCTCTTACAATGCTGACCAAGGGGGGCATGTAGATATGTAAACGAGTGGGGCAGAAGGACGAACCTTGAGGGATGCAACAGATGATGATCTTGGGTTGTGAGGTGAACTGTGGTAGGTGGATTCTCAGGGTTCTTCCGGTTAGGAAGGAGACAATCCATTTGAGGGCATATCCTTGGATTCCAATGTGATGAAGCCTCTTGTTAAGGGTGTGGTGAGATATGGTGTCAAACACTGCTGAGATGTCAATGAGGATCAGGGCAGCCGTTTCTCCCTTCTCTACAATGATTTTGATCTCATTGGCGGTAGTGAACAGGGCGGTTTCGGTGCTGTGGTTGGTGCAGAACTCAGATTGGGAGGTGTCCAGAAGATTGTTGTTCTCCGGGTGTTGGGTAAATTAGAGGTTTATAGATTTTTCAAGGACTTTGGAGAGAAGGAGATCAGAGAGATGGTACAGTAGTTCTTGAGTTCGCTGGGGTTAGTGGTTGGTTTTTTGAGAATAGGTTTAACTTCTACGTGTTTTCATTCTCAGGAGAAAGTGGAAATGGTGATGTATGCATTGAAAATGGCTCTGCGCTCGCTGCTGATCTCCTTCCTTCTGAGGTTGAAGATGTTCTGGGAACAGGGGTCAATGGGTGCTCCTGAGTGAATGGAGTTCATGATGGCAGTGGTGTTCTGTGTGGTGAGCTGGTCCCAGGAGGTAAATAGATGGTTGGGATTTGCATCTGTGGGAGCGAAGAGAATGTACTGGACGGAGGATGTGGGTTGGGCTACGAAGTTTTTTTGTGAATGTTGGAGATCTTGTCATGGTAGAAGTACTTCAGGGCGTCGCAAAGTTCCTGGGAGGAGGTGATGTTTTCAGTGGCTGAGGTGTTGGAGAATTTATTGATGATGTTGAAGAGTTCTTTGCTGTGGTTCAAACTGGAGTTGATGTGGTTGGCCATGGTGCTCCTTATCATCCCTTTCAGGAGTTGGTGGTATTGGGTTAAGAGCTCTCTTAAATGTGACTTTATCTGCAGGATCCTTTCTGATGCGCCAATTTATTTCTACTTGCTTGCAGTTGTGTTTTGTGGTTCTTAGTTCTGTGGTTTACCACTTGCCCTTTTTGGTGGATCTTTTGAGTTTAGAGGGTTTAATGGGGGCGACTCTTTCGATGCGATCGGTGATCCAGGTGGAGAAGTTCATGACAGCCTGTTCCAGGTTGGGTACGCTGTCAGGGTGGCAGATGTTGATAGCGTAGGTTCACTGGCTCTCTGACACTTTTTTCCAGCTGCCGTGGGAGGTGCTGGGCAGCTTGGGGGCGGTGCTGAGAGAGTCCTGTGATGAAGAAATGTACAATGGTGTGGTCTGTATAGGTGAGCTCTGTAATGTGACTGAACTTGACTCTGTCCATGGCTGTGAAGATGGGGTCAAGCATATGTCCAGCGTTGTTGGTAGGGCTGGTGACCAGTTGGGTGATGCTGATGTTGTTCATGATTTCAAGGAGGTTGCCAGTATTAGTGTCGGGTAGGCATGGGCGGAAAATCCGTTTCGCTCGCGGATTTTGCGGATTTTCGGTAAATTCGCAATCCGCGAGATTCGCGAATCTCCCGCAAAATCCGCAAATCCGCGAGCAGTGGATTTTGCTCGCACTGCTCGCACTGTTCGCGTGAGTTCGCGGCTTCCCAGTACAACTTCGCGCCCCGCGAATAAGTGCAAAATTGCAGAAATACGATCTAATCAAAACTGAAACTACTTACCAGGTTCAAAAGTTCAGGCTCATCATTAGTAGCCATTTCCTGTAGTGCTTGCTGAGGGGCCCCTCCAGAGTTCAGTTGCCAGTTGCAACTATTATGTGACCCTGCTCTGAACCTCAGAATAGTTACACATATGCCACAAAGGTCCTGAATTACAGCTAAGGGAGACAAGCAGGAGCCAGGCTGGCAGTTCAAATCCATTAATAAGCCCCTAATTCATTATTGTCAGTTGGGGCAGGGCAGGTGTTGTAACTAATTTTGCAACAATGAAAGCACTTAGCAAGTGCAAAAGTTCACTAATCAGGAAGCACTAAGGAAGCAGGTGCCAGCTAAAAAAATATTCTGTGACACATTAATCAGCCCCAAATTAATTCAGGTCACTTGAGGCAGGGAAGGTGTGCTTGCGTTGCCACAATAATGTACACTGACTGGACAACCAGAGGGTGCTGTGATGAAACAGAGGGTGGCATGGGTGGGCCAGAGGGTGGCATGAGTAGTCAGAGAGTGGCAGTGGTGACAGAGAGTGGCAGTGATGAAGAAGAGTGTCCCAAACAGGCTGGACACGTAGAAACAACAAGTTCGCGAAACTTGCGACCCGACAGGTAAGTTCGCAATTTGCGACATTGTACAAAACCCTCGCGAACTGGCAGAAACCCGCGCAAACACAAAAAAAAAATCCGCAAATTCGCGAGAATTCGCAGATTTTGCGGATTGCGAGATTCGCAAATCCGCAAAATTCGCGAACGCGAGATTCGCAAAATTCGCCCATGGTTAGTGTCGGGGTCGTCAAGGTGGAAATAGATTTCTCTGAGGAAGATGTAGTTTTAGGAGTCAATGGCGAGTGTGACGATGTAGTCGGGAATGGCGTTGCTGAAACTAGGGCATGATCCTGGAGGTCTGTAGGCGAGGTGCTCCTGACGGTGGTTTCGCCATCAGTTTAGAGTTGTAAGTTGAGGTTTTCCTTGATCGGAGTGCTGTCGTCTTCAGTGGTGGTGCAGTGGATGTTTTCTTTGTGGATGATGACGATTCCGCCTCTGTGTTTGTTGGTGCGGCCCCTTGGTGCTATCTTGTAGCCGTTTGGAGTTGTTGAGGTGATGTTGGGAGTTGATGTGGGGTTGAGACAAGTCTCTACGAGAAAGATGAATTTGGGGGTGAGGGCGGTGATGGTGTCCCAGATTTCAGTGGCGTGTTTGCACATTCATCATGAGTTCAGCAGAGCAGTGGAGCTGTTCTGAGGCAGTCATAGTCGTAGTGGTTGGTGTGATAGTGGCCATCGTGCTAACGGGTGCTTTGGTGTTGCAGGAGAAGAGACAGTACAGGATTCAATGTGATGTATATCTGTCTCCTTTGGTAGTTGGCCTTGGGAACCACTTTAAATGGTTATATGCCCTTTTCTACCAAAGGAGTATTTGTGAATAATAGTGCAAAATGATGCACTTGGTGATCAGTTGATATGATTGTAGACTTCCTGGCAAGGGGGTGAGAGAATTTCAATGAATGTTTAGGAATTTTAGTCATCAGTTGTATAGCACACTAGGCAATGTTTGCCAAAGCTTGATAGGATTTAAATTCCACTTTACAGGTGATATTGAAGTACCCCACCCAAATTATTTTGAAAAATATTAAGGCAAAGGACCTATTAGGCTAGTGACAATGATCATAGTATCGCACCATTTAGAGACCATTTTATTGTAGTATTGATGAGTTTGGGTGGATTAGACCTTTGTCTAAAAATTATTGCAGATGTGCGGACCTTACCCTCACATTGACTAGTACTGTTGATTAAAACTCAGCTTGATTGAAAGACCTTTTTTTTAACGTTTTTTTTTAATACAAGATGTCACATGTAAAAACAATGCACAAGTCAAACTGTTCACAGAACAGCAATCAACAGTGGTCCCACAATGTATGCATTGCACCAACAAGAGTAAAGCAGTGTACAATATATTGCACGGTGATATTAATCAGTGTTGTGCCTCTGACAGATCGCTCAACTATATGTGTTCCATTTTTGACAAATCTGTGTCCCCTTGCTGGGGCAGCCTCTTGATATATATTCTGCTTTTTGGTAAACATACAGTGGTCCATATCGTTATTCCAAAGCCTCAAGGATGGCATCTCCCGTGCCCACCACCGTCCTCCAATATTCCGCTTGGCAATCATCATCTCCAGTGTCACCCATATTTTCTCTTTGGTATGTAAGTCGGTGGGGCCCCAGATATTTAAAAGAGACAGCTTTATGTTGCCGTCAGTTGTGACGCCTATTGCTTCTGTCATGAACTTTGTCACCCTCACCCAGTATTTCTGGATTGAAGGACACCCCCAGAGTGTATGTATGAACTTGCCTTCTTTCCCACATCCTTGGTACAATCTGCGTCAGTCCCAAAGCCCATCTTCACTAGCGTAAGCCCTGAAAGGTATACTCTGTGAAGTATTTTAAGCTGGACGAGCCTAAGCCTGGACCGAATAGCTGTCTCCCTAGGAGAGGCAAAAGCCTCTAGCCATTTCCCGTCATCAAGTCCAGCTACGTCATGGTCCCATTGGGTTCTGTGATGTGGAGGGGATCAGGCACGTTGTTAACAAGCTTTTTATAAATTAGTGAGATTGCCTTTTCAGGAAGGTGGCCGTCCATTATCCTGTCCTCTAGCAGGGATGACACTGGCGGAGCCTCTCCCCTAGATATTACCACCTGCAGCGCATGGCTAATCTGGCGATAACAGTTATGTTATGTTATGTTATGTTATGTTATGTTATGTTATGTTATGTTATGTTATGTTAAAATGTATTTCTTGAGCGCACGTTCACCAGGAGGTTTCTTGGTGCTATAAGCAGGAACGGTCACCGTGCCCGACAGAAAGTGAGTGTCAATTGTAAGCGTGAAAGAAGAGCCAGGTTTTAAGTAATTTTCTAAATTGGGTATTGGAATCCGCCGTGCGCAAGTAGGGAGAGAGGGTGTTCAGAATTGGGGAGCCAGGGTCGTGTATCTGAGGCCACCGTGTTTCTTTTGTTTAAAAGAGTGCGACACCAACAAGTTCTTATTGGAAGAGCGTAGATCGCGAGAGGAAAGATACCGCTGGGTGTTTAGAGTGATAAAAGCAGGGCCACGTCCTGACAAGGCTTTGTGGATGGTGGCAGCCCAACTTGAACAGGCAGCGTTGGAGAATAGGTAGCCAATGAAGGCTGTTCAGTAGTGGTTTCACGCGGGAGTGCTTGGGCTGTCCAAGAATGAGTCTGGCTGCCTGATTCTGAACCCGTTGCAGGCAATGTGCTTGGTATGCAGGAATACCCACGTAGAGGGTGGCTTCGATGGAGAGGAATCTGTTGATTTTACGGATTCTGCACAGATGAAAAAAGCATGCTGAGACCACCGAACTAACCTGGACCATCATGGTGAGATCACTACTGATCATGATTCCCAGGCTTTTTACTGACGGGACCGGGGCAGGGGGGTTCCCTAATGAGAGAGGCCAGAAGCTGGAGTTCCACGGGTTAGCCACACCGCCAGTAAGAATCAACTCTGTTTTATCTGGATTTAGTTTGAGTTGATTAGCATTCATCCAGTCACTAATGAAATTCATTATAGATTGAAAGTTGGTGATAGATGAGGTTGATGGATCGATGTTAAAGATCAACTGAAGGTCATCAGCTTAATTGAACACCACAACCTTTCTCTTGTGCAAGGCTAGAATCAGGGGGAGAATGTACAGATTGAAAAGTAGAGGTGATAAGGAGGAGCCCTGTGGGACCCCGCAAGCCAGTTTTGTTTGTTCTGCCCTGAAGCTAGCAAGGCGAACAGATTGATAGCGTTTACTAAGGAAGGAGGTAATCCATTTCAGTGGTAGACCTTGAAGCCTAGCGCTGATGACACGGTCGACCAAAATCTGGTGGTCCACCGTGTCGAAGGCAGCCAACAGGTCAAGGAGCACCAGGGCAGCACCCTGGTCTGCTCTCTTTCGTAGCTCGTCCAAGACTGCCAGGACAACAGTTTTGGTAGAATGTTCAGGTCTAAATCCTGCTTGGTGAGGGTCCAGATAGTGGGTCCGTTCTTCAAATGAGCTGAGGCTGTTGGCAACATGGGCTTTCATGACCTTGCTCAGGTAGGGTAGCAGAGAAATGGGGAGGTAGTTGCCCGGTACCTGCGGGTCTAAACTAGGTTTTTTGAGGATAGGGACAACCTCAGCCATCTTAAATAGATCTGGAACAATCCCTTGGGCAAGGGAGTTGTTGATGAGCGATAGCGGAGGGTCTGGACAGCGTAAGAAAAATTCCTGGAGAATGCGAGGGGGGCAACTGTCCAGAGGGGAACCAGAGCCAATTTTCTTGAGAAGGCCAAAGAAGGTTTCTTTGGTGACGAGACGCAAATGATCCAGAGAGGCAGTATTTGAGTCACATATAACACGAAAAGGTTGGAGGAGGGTACAAGGGGTGAGAATATTTAAAGACCACCCATAGCCTAAACCCCCAATTTAGACAGTTCAATAAAAAAGGGCTTAATGGGGTCTCTGAAGAAGACTGATCTCCATAAGTAGAAAAGAGGAATACATGAGATTTAGAAAAGAGTGTGCAAAACAGTGGAAATGAATCCCATCGGCCCACCCATGTGGCGGAGTCTCGTCATCTGGGATTAGTTTTGGGGTACCGGTTCAGATGAGGAGAGACACCTGATGAATTGTGTGTTTCTTCTCCAATCATTCAGGACCACCCAGGCGGATCCGACCTCCAGTGTACAGTGGGTAAGATGGTGTGAGGGCTCAAAGAAAAGGTAATTTGCAGTGTAAAAGATATGAGAAAAATAGTGAAGTAAAATTGACTACCATGTTCTAGGGAAACTTTATTGGGAAATGAACCATGGGGTCAAGATTAAAACTGAAGTGGAAGGCAGTGCAATATAATAACTGCCCTAAGAAGGTGATAAAGTGGTTGACATGTTTCTGCTGTAATCAGGGGCAACTCCCCTGCTTAGCTTCATCAGGACCAGATCTTAGTTTCTACACTACTGCAAAATGAAAAAGTAATTTCTTGAAGTGATTCAAAGGTGAAACATAATCTATTAGGTATCAAATATTACCCAGTATTTAATCTGGCAAAAGGTCTGCAGGTAACAAGTACTCACAGTCCAGTTGTGCCAGATGTTTTCGAGGGATTCTTTCCTGTAAAGAAATATAGTAGAAAATAGAAGCAAGAAATACAACTGTTGTGCACCTTATTCCAACTCTCACATCCAACACTGCAGATATAATATACAGTCACAGTCTACTTGCATCAGCGGTCAAGAAACAGATTAATTAGTGTTAAATAAGTCATTACTTACCCCAGTAATCTAGGGAGTAAGTCTCACCTCTCCTGGCACCGGCTCAGGGATAGGAGGCCCCGCTCTACATATATATGAAAAATAGTGAAAACGAGACATTATTTCAACCTATTTTCAATTCAGAACTTGTGTGCTCATTTGTGAGCAACACCAAAACATTGGCATTAAAAAGGATTGCTAAAAACGATGGCTGAAGGCAAAAGGACAAGAGTCCTTCAAATGGACTATTTACTTCTAGATACTGCCCAGTATACTATAGGCAGTATTTCAATTCTAGCACCAGACCAAAACAGCAATATACCAATATAGCAAGGCATGCATAAGGCCAGAATTGTTGCAGAGGCCAGAATTGTTGCAGAGAAAGAGAGAGACACACACAGCAATTACAAGTCTATTTTACCTGTCCGTCGGTACCTCTGGCCTCGTCCGGAGGCTTGGGGGGAGGTACCGACTAGGCATCACATGTGTGCTTATATCCTGCTGCCTGGTCCGCTATTGGCGGGATGGAAAGGCGGACCAGAGAGGAAGCAGCCTGGATGCCGATGGCAAAATGCGCATGCGCGAGTTCCCATGTTCCTATTGGTTACTGTGGAGTCCAAATCACCCAATCCTCGCTGGCGGATGCTTGCGCACCTATGAGGATCACAGACAACTATATTCATATTTTCCGTCATCTATATTTTTTTTCTTTTTTTTCTTCATGGTTGTACATTCGAGCACAGCTGTGTCTTTTAGTTCTTTTAATTCGCTGAGACACATCCACTGTCCGATATAGAATGTTTAAAAAAAAGGAAGTATGAAAACCGGCCCTTTTTTACGGGACTTACTATCGGCATTTCGGCGATATTCCAAAGCGTTCTCCGATGACGGAGAACGTAAACAAAAAGTGCCAAGCTAGTCTGAAAAGCGGATTGTGGTAGGGCCTACGAATGAATCCGCTAAGCCTATTGGACAGACCTGGGCTAATCACAACGCTGAGATTCGCTCAGCCGGCCCGGCAGAGGAAGTGCTCATTGACTCCATGCATACGGAGACGGCAAGGAAATGTTACCCGCGGAATACATTCCCCGGAGAGACTTCGTGACCTTCTAAGGCCAATGATCAGAATTAGATAAAGATTAACTTATTCCTTTTGTGGAACCAGGTTTAGAAATTTTTGGAAAAAAGCCAAATAACAGTGATTGTATGACTGCGTGCAAGCGGCAGTGTGACCTTAATGAAAGATCTACGTTTATGCCTAAATTGAAACATAAAGGTTTAAAACTGGCAGAGAACACCCTTTTGCACAACTTAATTTTTTTTAATTTTTTTTTTTAATTTTTGTAAAAAAAGCCCGTTTTCAGAGAGTCTGGTGGAGAAATTGATGGATCATATACACCAAAGACTCTAGGGTATAATTACCAATTTTTGTGCAGAAGATGTCTAAAGGACCCTCAAGTCACGTCAGACGGTCAGACCAGGCAGAGAATACGTTCAGTCAGAGGGAGGCATATAGCTTTTCAAAAAGGGAGGGATATTAAGTTCAAGCAACAAAAACTCAGAACTTGTTGAACGTAAAACTCCTAGATAAAGGTCCAGGGAATGTCGTCGTTCAGTCCTTCCACATCAGTCTTGAGACGGAAAATCTATTTCTGTTCCTTTAGAAAGAGAAACTGTGATATATCGGTGAGATGAGGGGGAACAAAAGGTTTCTCTAAAACAGTGCATCGAATGTCTTCTGGAGAGTGCCTCATTTGTAGGAAGTGTTTGGGGAGTTTTGTAGCCTGCTTGTTACATCGAATAGTGCTTTTATGCTCGTTGATCCGCACTTTGATCTTCCAAGTGGTCATTCTGACGTACCGTAAGGAACACGGACAGGTGATCAAATATATCAACTTGTCGCTGTTGCAGTTCGTGTGGCTTTGTAGAACCCACGGCCTTGAGGTACCGATGTCAATGGAAACTGTCTTCTCAGTCTGTGGGCACGCGGTACATACCCCACAAGGAAAGTGCCCAATCGTGGAGGTAGATTCCATAAGGTGTTGGTTGGACACACTTTGGTACACCTCGGCCTGGTATGGACCAGACTGTCTTTCAGACTCACACCCCTTTTAAAAGAAAAGAGTGGTGGCTGGATAATGGATCCAAAACTGGTAAGAATCTTCCAATTCCTTTTTATTGTTTTCTGCAGTTTGTTTGACAGTGTGCAGAAAGTTGTCACAAAGGTAAGCCTTTCTAGTGGAGGCTTCATGACTGGAGGGCCCAACAGGGCCTCTCGATTATTGTTGTGTGCCCTTTTCTGAGCTCTCTTCACAAGATGTTTGGGATAATCCCGATCCCGTAGTTTCGTAGCAAGATCTTTCGAAAAATCTACATAATCAGAAGTCTTTGAGCAATTCCTGCGGATCCTCAGGAATTGTCCTACCGGCAAGTTATGGTGTAGAGCTTTCGGATGATAGCTCGTGTAGGATAAGAGAGAGTTGCGGGCCATTGGTTTCGATATAATTTGCTGCCCAGATGTCCATTCTCAGGAAAGATGGTTATGTCCAGAAAGGCTAGTTCTTCTGCACTGTGCTCAATAGTGAACTTCTGAAATGGATTTTGTACATTAAGCCATTGTAGAAAGAAGATGACAGTCTCGGAGGTTCCATGCCAGATGACAAAAATGTCATCTATATAGCGTTTCCACACTAGAGTCTGATGCAAAAATGGATTCGTATTAGCCAAGACACATTTGTTCTCAAACATGTGAACATACAGGTTCGCTAAAGACGGGGCAAAGACACTGCCCATCGATGTGCCCGATACCTGTAAGTACAAGTCTTCCTCGAAGGCAAAGAAATTCTCTGTCATGGCCAGTCGAGCACACTCCATGATAAAACTAATCGGGGTAATAGAATCTAAGTTCGAGTCCTCCAGAAGGCTCCGTACTGTCTGCAAAGTTTCCTGCTGTGGTATGCAGGTATACAGGGACTCAACATCGAAGCTGACCAAAAGGTCAGCTCCGACGTTGAACTCTGTCTCAGGGAGCAATCTTAATACATCTGCGGTATCTTGTAAGAAAGTTGGCATCTTTTTCACCAATGGCCTTAAAAAAATATCAACGCAATGAGCCAATGCCCGAAATAATCGGACGGCCCGGTGGTGGCCTTTGGGCCTTATGAATTTTTGGCAGACTGTAGAAATATGGTACAATGGGATTAGACGGGATTAGATGCGATCAGATAACGTGCTTCTGACTCTGTGATCCAGCCCTCGGCTGATGCCTCCTCTACCATGTTTTCTATTTCACCTTGCAATCTGGCAGTCGGATCTTCAGTTAAGAGACAATAATGCCTCTGGTCTTGTAACTGTCTGAGGCATTCTCCTCTGTAGATGTTAGAGTCCATGACCACAGTTGCTCCCCCTTTATCTGCTGGTTTTATGATTATGGTTGAGTCTTTTACCAAGGTATTTATGGCTGTTCTTTCCTCTCTCGATATGTTAGAGAAAGATTTTTCTTCTCCACCTGTCAGACGATCAAGGTCATATAGTACTGCCTTCTCAAATGCTCCCACTTGGGGCGGTACCTGATGTGATAGGGGTGTGAAAGTGGAAGGTTTCTTCAAGCCAGTGTTCGTTGTAATATCATCAATCTCTATTGGTTTATCCTTGAAGAAAAAATGTAAACGCACTTTCCTGAAAAACTTCTCAATCTCACAACGGAGTTGGAAGGGATCTGTGTTGGTCGTGGGTACGAATCCTAACCCTTTGTTCAGTACTTGGAGTTCTAAGTCAGACAGCACGCGAGAACTAAGATTTACTACGAGACTTTCTCTGTGCTCGTGCCTGCCTGTTGAGGAGTTTGTTGCTTGTTTTTGAGTCACAGCATAAGTAAGGCAGAGGATCTATAGGTGTAGGAATGCTTGCCTTAATGGTAACAATTTTTTCAGTAAAGAAATGATTAAGTGAATCACACAGGTATTGGGAGGGAGTGGGTTTCGCATTAACTCTGTCTAATTTAGAAAGTTCGTCCACTATCGAGAAAATTTCCTTGGCTTTATTAGCTGAGTTTAATATTTTGGATGAAAAGTACTCAGCCTTGCTCTGAAGGATCAATGTTTTATAGTCTTTAAATAAGGATACAAAAATGGCCTTAAGATTAGGGCAGTAGTTGTGTCGCCATTTACGTTCCGCTTGCTTAAGGGTTACTTTCTTAGCCTTCAACTCTGTTGAAAACCAGCGTTGTGCATCATGGGGCCTCTTTATTTTAACTTTCCTCAAAGGTGCTAAGTTGTCTCTGGCCCCATCCAGCCAGGTATTAATTTTGGCCACTTGAGTGTGGAGCGACTTCTCCCCGGCACTAGGTGCAGCGGCAGTTAACATGGAGCAAAGGTCTTCCATGTCCAATTTTCTCCAATTTCTGGCTAAGAAGTTGCCTAATGGGGGGGTGGTGTCAGAGCCGGCAGAGGGGATGACAAAGGAAGCCAGATGATGATCCGACCATGAGCACGGGTCACTTGTAGGTGAGAGATGTCCAAGTTGACGGTCCAGACCTGATCAAGGGTATGCCCTATGACATGGGTGGTGACTTTTATATGTTGAGTACAGTTCATTCCCATTAGAAGTTCGGAAAATTCAAGAGAACATGGGCTTTCATGTACATCGTTGGGCCAGTAGTTGATGTCCCCAACAATTAATACACAAGAGTTATTAACCACCAGCTCGGCTATCCTGTCAGCCACCAACTGGGGAAATGTGGGCATATGGGATGAAGGTCTTTAGAGTAACACACATGCTATCGACTAGAGGGATGCCTAAGGGGACCAGGTTTCAGAAGGAGGATGTCTGGCTTAACAGTGTCCAGCAGATGGAATATCTCGTGCTGGTGTTTTACCATAGAGCGTGTGTTTAGATAATGTACTGAAAGTCATTTTTGTGCCTGAAGTATGGGGCTGGGTGGAGCTTTTGAACATTTGTTGTTTAGAGAGGACTTTTGGTTGATAGCTTTTAAAGGCAGAGCAGGAGAGAGGTTCCCCTGCGAGTAAATCCCAAGTGAGTTTAGTTCATCCCTGGTGCGAGGGCTAATATCCGCAGCTCCTTGCCAAAGTTTAAGTTCTGATGATGAATATGTAAAAAAAGGGCATAGTGTATGGCCCCGGACGGGTTCGGACGGGCTTGCTTTTGGTGCGTCTTCGGCGTGCCACCAGCGCGCCCGCTGCGGACGGGAGGGGAAGTATCGATTTAAATGGTATTGCGGGACTCCGTCCTCTCCGGTGTCCAACCCAGAAGAAGGGAAATTACTGAAGTCGTGGCCGGTACTCCCTC